>NW_015635021.1:961482-984846 GCF_001515625.1 Sinocyclocheilus rhinocerous
TGAGCCGCACTGTGAAACAGCCAATCAGAGCAGAGCTCAACTTTATTATTCATGACCCTTCCAAATAAGGTAAAAACAGAGCATTTCATTCTAGCGACAAATCCTAGGGTTGTAAATGGACATGTAAAAACGTTTCTGGATAATTTTTGACCTTACCAAAGCCACATACCTTCTATGTAGATATCAGAGAACAATTTAAAATATTGTATCAATGCATTCTATGGCACCTTTAATGTTTTTCAAAGAAGTCCCTTATGCTCACTAAGGCTGCATTTATTTGATCAAAAATGCAATATTATTAACAGTAATATTGTGAAATATTATTGCAATGGAGAATAACTGTTTTCTATTTTAATATATTTTACAATGAAATTTATTTCTGTGATGCAAAGCTGAATTTCCAGCATCATTACTCCAGTCTTCAGTGTCACATGACCCTTCCGAAATCATTCTACTGATTTGATGCTCAAAAAACATATTGAAAACAGTTGTCCTGCTTAATATTTTTGTGGAAACTGTGATAATTTTTTTCAGCATTCTTTGATGAATAACTCATTCAAAACAACAACATTTATTTAAAAAAAAATTTGTAACAATGTAAAAATCTTTACTGTCACTTTTGATCAATTGAATGTGTCCTTGGTGAATAAAACTTCTTTTGAATATCAGTGTAGATTCTCCCAGAAATAACTGTCTAGAACTATCAGAATATCTATATTATAAATTATTATTATAAATATCAGAACAGTTATTATTATTATTACTTTTTCTTGAATATTGATGTCTTATATTGTTTAAGGGTTTACATTACACTATATATTTTAATCTAAATCATTTACATCAAGAAATACTCTTCGAGATCAGTACCATTAATGAACATTTCTTATGTTTCAGCTGTTTAGTCTGGTGAAGAGTTTGGTGGCAAATCGTTACAGAGATGTGCTGAGAGAGTTTGAAGAACTGGATGAGAAAAACACCAGACGTCTCACTCAGGAGGACATGTACCAGTTACTTAAAAGGTGACGTACCACATATACAAAAGAAAAAAAAAGTTCCCTCATATTTGTTTTCTTCCATATTCCAAAGAGTTTATTGTCTGGTCACAATGCATACTTGTCAGTATTTATCACTAGGGCATAATAGTAATGGTACCAGCCTATAAGAGCCAATGAATGCATGGAAATCAAATGAATAATTGATTTGTTTTCAGGCATAATGTCTTCGCTAGTTCTATGAGTACCTCAGTTTGATAGTCAGTACTTCAGAAGATTATCTGGGGGACATTTATATTGTCTCCAACACACACACACACACACTATTGAAGATGTATTGGAATGTGGAATGCGTTCCTCCTCATTGTCTTTAACACCATGCCGAATCACTGAGTTTTTCTCCATGGTGTTCAGTCCTGGGTGTCTCCCAGAGTCAGCGCTTGTGACACAAGCATTCCTTGTGTGTCTCACAAGACCCATGCAGTCCACCCGAGTCTCCCAGCCCTGGTTTTTACAGAGCTCTTGCACTCTTTTGTCTCCTAAGACAATGCCAACGGAAAGCAGGCCTTTTCTCTTGGCAAATGATGCCTTAATTGTGCAAGTTAACAACCTACTCTTTTTTTCCCCCATGAATAACGATGTGTTTGGTGTACGGAGCCTGAGAGAGCTGTTGGCACGGTGAAGTTCTGAGGCCGTTGGTTTTCTATGGCCTACTGCATGCTTGTTTAGATGTTCCCATGCCTGCTTCACGTTCAGCTACACCTATGTATCTCTGTTGCTCCTCTAGTTAGAGCTATTGCAACCATTACTATTACTTTCACATATAGTTTTATTTTTTTTTACTTAAGCTCTAGCCCTTGGTATTAAACTACTACATGACTACTAACTACTAAATTATTTACTACATAAATAACATTTTATTTTGTCTGGCTGATGAAAAACCCCAACAAAATTCCATAGACTTGCATTGAAGGACGAGCCTCAGTCATATCTAGAGATTAGAATATTATAATGGTGTGGCTTTTTTAGATTCCATAGACGCTTTAGAAGGCCAGAAAATAACACCCCAACAACCTTGCAACTACCTGGAAGATCCTAGCAACCAAATAGCCCTGGCAACTATCCAAAGCACCCTACATTTTGCATGGCCAGAAAGCACATTTTCATCAGTGTATTTTCACATTTTCACAGCACATTTCCAAATATAAAGTGAATATTGTTTATTTAAAACTTGTGTTGATGATTCATTCAAATATTTTTCTTTTTACTTTTACATGTGGGCTAATTATTTTTTTCAAAAACTTTTTCAAACATATTGTTCAAAATAAAATGCTTTTTCCCAATATCATGAATGTTTGAATAATGAATTGTGAAGCCTTTGGGAATTATAACATTTGATTTTTTTTATTAATAAAAATAATTACGATAAACATATTTATAATATTTATAATGTTTATTTTTAAATATGTATTAATTTATACATATTTATTTTAAATATTAGTAATACTTATTTTTTTATTAATTTGAAATATTCCTGATATTTTGAAGAATTTTTTTGTTTTTTGCACATAAACTAAAGGATTTTTTATTTTTTTTTGCATGATAAGAAAATGACTTGGTGCCTGTTGGTCATATCACAATAACTTTGATTTTAAAGTTTTTCCTGAGAGTTTGAACCATTTGATGAGATTTTTTTCTTTGACATCTCTAGACAATTTCTACACATTTTTTAATGTATGCCCCACCAAAAATATCAAAATGAATTAATAATCAATAAATTGCATGAAATTATATGACATGTTGATCGTGGAAGAAGTGTATTCTTTGGCATTGTCTGTATTATTTGCCTTTTTGCATCATGTAATTGGTTTTAAGCGATTCAGTCTCTTCGGCTCTTGTACCTGTCATCTATTTTTATATCAACCCTCAACCCTTGTCTCTTTCTTTAACAACTTGTCTTTTCCCACATCTTTCTCTTTTCTTTCTTTCAGTCTGTGAACTACACACTTTGTTGTGGTGACCCGAGTTAAGAGTCCTGAACTCTTCTGAACTGTTCACCCCATGTGAGAAACTCCTCCATTTCTATCAATTATTTATCTATTTGTTTACTCTCGTCCCTCCCCTCCCTGTGCTGTTTTTGCAGCTCTTCCTTTGACCCTTTTGTGATTTCTCTCCCACCCTTTTTTCATTCTTTTTCTACATCACCCTCTTTTATCTCTCTATTCATTTTTTGGCTGGAATATGGCGGCAGGCCTAAAAGGAGTCGTGGTCTGAATGGGGGGCATCGCGAGTGGATTTGCATAATCTGTGGCGTGGCACTGGTGCACAGACACAGCGAGAGACGGTGCCAACCAGTCCAAGGTGAACTGAACTCTCCTCGCCAGCTCAGAGATTAGTGACACTAACAGGCTTTACAGCAGCCGAGTTCACAGAGGGTTTGGCTGACATATCAGTGCCAACTTCTCTGGCTCCCACAGTGAACGCTGTGTATGTGTGCATGTGTGTCTGGTGAGAAACTGTTGCTTCTTTGATCGACTCGTACAAGGCAGTGACAAGCACATATGTGTTTGTTCACACGTACTGTATATATGCACACATACTCAACGCAAGGCCCAAACTGAACTGAAGAAATCTATTGAAGCTCCAGAGAATGTTAGTCTTCTAGATTCAAAGTTTATGGAGCAACTTAAGAATTATGATTTTGTTCATTTATTTAATGTCAAAGTGGTTTCAAAATTTCCACCAAATATGATGATCAACCACCTCTAAGTCAGACTTGAATAATGCAAACTGTTCAAGAGAGATAATTGTGACTTTTTTGGTTTTTGCTCATTTCAAACCAAGCAGCTTTGTGTTGGTCATTGTGGAGAATTTGTGTGACTAGCTTGAACCAGTTGCGAAATAAGCACAAAGTTCCAGATTGCATGGATTCCTATAGAAATGACTGGATTTTGCCCACAAAGTTTGGATGAACATTGGTAAATGTGACCACACCATTACTCTGAAAATTCCTAAAACAATTAAATATATAATGTAATTTAATTAATACAATTAAAAGTACACAAAGGTCAATGTTACATTCATAACACTGTATAATTATAACTTTATATGTCAATGAATGAAAAAGCTTAATATTATATTGAATATATTTACTAATCAAATATTCTTAAACACTAGACACATCCTCAGATTGTTTAATAATGAAGTCAGACAAACAAAATGACAACTTTAAGCCCCAAAATGATACTGTTTAAACCAAATCAGCATATTAGAATTATTTTTGATGGATTTTGTAACTCTAAAAACGGGAGTAATGATGCTGAAAATCCAGCTTTTCATCACAGAAAAGTTATTTAAAAATGTAATAATATTTTGCAATATTACTGTTTTTTAACTGTATTTTTTATCAAATAAGCACAGTCTTTTGAAACCCCAAACTTTTGAAAGGTTTTGTATATAGAATTATATATATATATATATATAGTATACAGTTAAATAAATAAAACATAACCTAACCTAATAAATATAACATTTTAACATGCCGCAGGGTTGTATGATTCAGACGTGTTTGTTTGCTGTCAGATCTCCTGTGTTTTCTCACAGTACTGTCTTTTCTTTAGGCGTGACATTGTGTTGTGTGACAGTGGGAGAGAAAATGTTGCTTCTATGCTGTCGGTTGCCAAGTTTTAGCTTTAATACTGCTCAAATAAATAGGGTGAGGGGGTCTTTGGGGTGTGAAGGGGTTTAAAGGATACAGTGTTCACATTCTTCTAAGAATTTGAGGTGTATTCTTCATGTAGAGTACTCATGAATCCCACTATTCTCTCCCTTTCCCTCCTCTCATCATTTATTCCTCTCTCTTTGTTTGTCATTCTTCCTCTCGCCCGGCTCAGGTTAGAGCTCCATCCTGAGGTAACTCGTGGAGAGGTCCGGAGGTTGTGGTCCTCTTTGTTCACTCAGCAGGATGGAACTGTGGACTTTCAACAGTTTATACGTCACTTTGGCCCGTCGCCCAAATCCTGCTGTTACCCCAATGCCAAGCACAATCCCCCCAAACGTGGAGACAATGACTTCATGCGCCTCTCCAAAACACTCAACTGCGTCTCAGATATACTCGTGGATGCTCTACGGGCCAAGGTGCGGGTGTAAAAATACCTCTGCGATGGTGTAGAGTTCTTTGCGTGAAAAGAGTTGAGATATGATTGTCATTTATACAGTTTTCTGAACCTCTTTCTCTCTCCCTCTCAACAGGTGGAGTTGTCTGTTTCTGAGCTCTGGACTGAGTTCTCTGAAATGGATTTTTCTGGAACAGGTTTTGTTAGCAGTGATGAATTTAAAGAGATCCTCATGAGTCTCTGTGTTCATCTCAGCCAGTATGAGTGTGATCTACTGGCCAGGAAGTTTGACATCAACCATGATGGCAGGTAGATATATTTACATTATGGAGAACCAACCCTGCAGTAAACAGATATCTATCTATCTATCTATCTATCCATCCATCCATCCATCCATCCATCCATCCGTATCAAGTTGTACAATCCATCCATCCATCCGTATCAAGTTGTACAATCCATCCATCCATCCGTATCAAGTTGTACAATCCATCCATCCATCCGTTTCAAGTTGTACAATCCATCCATCCATCCATATCAAGTTGTACAATCCATCCATCCATCCATCCGTATCAAGTTGTACAATCCATCCATCCAACAGTATCAAGTTGTGTTTGTGATTAATGACTTTTTCTGAATTTGGATCAAGCATATCAAACCATAGATTTATAATACATTTTATAGAGAATTCACATTCATCTATATGATGAGACATAACTGAGCATTTCATGTCCTCATGGAATTTGTCATAATTTTTTTCTTCTTCTCTGAACAGCGTATCCTACACGGAATTCCTCAAGCCTTTTCTATCCCAGAGTCAAATATGGAAGCATGGATCCAATATGGCAGCTGCTCTGCAGACTCCCAGAAACCCTAAAGAAATTTCCACCCTGGAAACATTAAGTCGCAGGATCAAGAAAAAGGTGATGCATTGTTTATAGGTGACGATCTGTGTGAATACATGTATGAATGTTTATTTTCCTCATGTGTCGGTGTTGTAGCTCCAGCGTAAGGCTAGGGCTCTTAGCAAGGCCTGTGCCCGGCTGGATGGCTCCAGCACTGGGCTTCTGTCTGCAGCTGAGCTGGGTGCTGTGCTACAGCTGTTTGGAGTGTGTCAGAGCCAAGAAGAGCTGAGGAGTGTGTTCTCTACCCTTCACACACACCCGTCTGGACTCCTAGACTACCGCCCGCTCCTAATGGACAAACACGGGACATCCAGTCACCAGCAGGCCAAACACCAGCTCAGCCAAAGGAGTCAATAGGTCAGAGGTTTCAAACAAATGATGGCTACACTGGCTTAGTAAATTTGTAAGTTAATGTTTCAACTAAACATATTAACCCTATTGGCTTCATGCAGAAATAAAGATGCACAATCAATATTCAAGTTATAATCATGACATAAACATTAACAACTTGGATTTCATTGCTTTACAGTTCAGTGTGTTCAAAGCAGTGCATAATAAAATTGAGTCAAATAAAAAGAGTTTGTCATCTGATTTGAATGTAAATTGATTTACATTGTAATAACTCTAAATTGAATTTGCATTCAGACTCTTAGATATGAAATACTTTTGTGACATGCTACATCTATAATACACCTAAAACATTTTAAACAACATCTTGCTGATTTTCATGATTACTTTGCATATTATTTGCACTATGCAAACTCATTTGTCTCAATGCAGGACTGCTTAAAATGAACTATAGGGAATCCAAAAATGCTGAAAAAGAAAATGACACAAATTCTGAAATATTTTATAACCATTTTTGCAGCAAAAATATTTAAACTGAGTCTGATGTTGATTTTTTTTATTCTTTGAAAAAATAGATGTTAAAATAGTTGGATAGATGAATGAAACCAAGATGAGTATTTCTAGATTACGAATATAAAAATGACCTTGTTTCTGAAGAAACAGTGATAGATCACTGCAGTACAATATTTCATATTGTTGAATGAGATCTTTTGAGATTTTAAAATCTTGTCAAGCATATTTTTTTTAAATTCATAGGTCTGAGTATGCTTTCAGGCTGATGTCCTCCTCTTATGTAATTTGTAAAAGTGTCCATCATACTGAGTGAACATGGGAACATGAAACACCACACCACCATAACAGTGTTTCATGTGCTTCCCTGCGGTGTCAGATGTGTTTCGTTTAGAAAAGACCCGCAGTTTTCTTAACAAAACCGCTTGCGTATAAATAAAACTTCAGATGAGAAGAAACTTTCTTGGCTGCTTTCTTTGGCATTTTAAGATATTTTACATGACAATAGAATAAAACCCTAAGCCATTTTAGCTCTGCTTCATTTGTTTTGATTCATACTGTGTGATGAAGCTAAAGAACTCTAATTTTACCAGCTTTTCTCCCTCCGCTTAACACAGTGTTCCCTCTGCGGATTTAAACTAATATTGGCTTGTTGGTCACTCAGTGCTCTTTCATCGCTTTCGTCTTTCATGGCATTATCGTTTTTCCCATCTGCATGCCCTCTTTGTCTTCTGTCCGTCTTCTCTCCTCTTTTCCGCACCAACATTTTGAACACCGTTTGGCAAACAGCTTTGTGTTATCCACCCAATCATCCGTTCATCCATCCATCTATCTGTCTGTTCATCCATCAATTACTCGCTCTGACAGTTGGATGACAGATACCTGTGCTTTTCTTCCAAAAAGTGACAATGTAGGTGTTTGTGTTGTATATACACAAAGACAGAACCTAGTTTTCACTTTAGACATGAGAGGGTGAGTTTTGACGCATCGTTGATCCTTTTTTAATAATGCTTTTGAGGATGCATTAAATTGATCAAAACTGACAGTTAAGACACTTTATAATGTTAGAAAATATTTTCAACATCATAGTTTCACAAATAGTCCTAAAAGAAAAATATGGTTTCCATAAAAGTATTAAGCAGCCCAACTGTTTTCAACAAGAAATGTTTCTTGAGCAGCAAATCAGCATATTAGAATGATTTCTGAAGGATCATGTGACACTGAAGACTCTAGTAATGATGCTGAAAATTCAGCTTTACCATAACAGGAATAAATTACATTTTAAAATGTATTAAATAGGAAACACATGTTTGACATTGTAATAATATTTTACAATAATATGTATATTTTGATCAAATAAATGCAGCTTTGGTGAGCATAAGAGACTTCTTAAAAATAAATTTAAAAACCTTTTAAAAATATGATATAATATAATATGCATTTGAGTGTGTGGTTGTGTCCTGCATCCCGGTCTCATGCCTGAATTCTGGCCCTCTGTTTAGGAGCTTTGATTTCTTGGGGCTGATTATTTTGCTTCAGGTCCACTCAAGGATGAAGCCAAGATTGTCTTCCTTTCAGCTCCATCACAATGGAGCAACCCCCGCCAAAGTACCACAACCTCTCCCGTCTTCTCTAGAATCCCTCTCCCTCTCACTCCCTTTCTCTTTCCTTGGTGCTTTCTTGGAAGCTGGTGCCATACAACTTACTTAAAGGCGATGGGATGAATTCAGGCTTTGAGAAGGAGGGGTCCCAGGTCCCCTATCTGGACAGAATCACACCTGTTTTGTACCCATCGTGATATTCTAGGACAGTGTGTCCCTTTAGTGATACATCAACGCTCTTTATCTGTCTCTCTCTAAGGTGTCCCCTTAGGAGATGAGTGATATTGGTTTCTGGTATTATTTGTGGTGTCAAAAGCATGTGGGATGAGGGTGGAGAGGGGCGTGGCTCTCTTCTTCTATGCCATTGTAGAGGCTAAAGAGAGTAAACCCTCTACAGTTAAAGAGGGAGGGACACAAGTGCCAACATCTCAGAAACAATCAGCGTCATGGCTGACTGGAACCTGGTAAAATGATATGCAAGAGTTCTTTTATTTTCCACCATGGTGGCCGTCTCTCCCCTAAGCTAATCCTGACCATAGTGAACAACTGTCTGTCTGATTTGCTTAAGTCAAGTATGGAAATGACACATATTGTCCAGACTGATTCACATATTACATATATAACGGCATAATACGGCCTTAGCATATATCGCTGTGCATTATTTACAGTCAATATTCTTGTACTTTCACAATGCTTCACTACGATCTTTTCTCGGAACATAAGTGGAACTACTGAGCTAGATGATGTCACTCCCTTAAATATGATGTAAGAAAAATACAAACATTATTTTAAAAAGGGACGATGTCAGCATATAGAACACGCAGGGACAAATATTACTTGTCTCAGAAAATGCACAAAAAAAAACATTTTAGAAAAGAAAAATTGCCATTCAATGGTTTGGGGTCAGTATTTTTATTTTTAGTTAGTTTGTTTGTTTATTTATTTGAGAAATTCATGCTTTTAATTCATGCTTTATAATGCCTTCGCAATGTTACAAAACATTTCTATTTCAAATAAATTTCCACACAAGTTTCCAAAAAAAAAAATTAAATAGCAAAACTTTTTTCAACAAGACTGCAATGGCTGCTGAAAATTCAGCTTTGCCTGCACAGAAATAAATTACATGTTAAAATATATTAAAATAAAATGTCATGTTCAATTGATAAATAAATAAATAAATAAATATTGCTTTTAATGGGTGGTCTACATAACCCAATATAGTGTAATGGTAATGAATAGGGTCATTTAAAATGGTCAAAAAATATATAATAATAATAATAATTTTTAATAAAATTGTGAGAAGTTGTATATGTGTATGAGAGAGAGGGGGAAAGATATCTCGAGAGTAGGTTTGTGAACCCTTTTGGATTTCTGCATTGCTTATTCATGACCTTCATCCCAATAAAGTGTAATGGTAATGAATAGGGTCATTTAAAATGGTCAAAAAATATATAATAATAATAATAATTTTTAATAAAATTGTGAGAAGTTGTATATGTGTATGAGAGAGAGGGGGAAAGATATCTCGAGAGTAGGTTTGTGAACCCTTTTGGATTTCTGCATTGCTTATTCATGACCTTCATCTAACTCAATTACAGACAAACATAATCTGACTTATAAACTAGTAACACACAAACGGTTGTACTTTTCACACTTTTCACTGCTGAAGACAGTGAGAATTCATTCAAAGTTCTAGCTGGGGAATGTAAAGTGAAGCTCTCTTTTACAACTTCTCCAAAAGCTATAATTGGAGTCAATTAAAGAGATGAAATAAAAGCACACAAAGCCTGGTTACTGACAAATCTGTTCTTCTCAAGAAAGATGGGTTAGTGTGAACCATGCTTCAATCCCGAAAGCTGTCATAAGACCTTAAAAAAATGACAGACGCACAAAGCTGGGAAAGGCTAAGAAAGCATTGCTAAAGACCTGGGTCATGAAACCACAAAATGATACTCTGTCTACAATACAGAAAGTTATGGACTGTTGCTACTCTCCCTAGCAGCGGGCATCCTGCAAAGCTCAGAAAAAATATTGGGGGCAAAAGTGCTTTGCTTCGAGTAAAAAGAGCACTGCATGCATGGAAGGAGCATCATGGTGCTTGTTTGTGTGTTATTAGTCTAGTCAAATTGTATTCGTCTATGATGGTGACTTGAATTAGGATCAGACCACATTTTATGAGTAAGCAATGCAGAAATGCATAGATTTTTAAAGAGTTCACAAACTTTATATTGCAACTGTAGCCTAAATGAACATTGCCTCTGTGTTAAAACCTCTCACATTCATCAGACTCCCTCCTTATAGAATACTTATTATTTACCAGTTTGATTTGTTATTTGCATCCTATTTAAATATAGGTGGAAGAGACACTGGGATAGGATGGGGGGCTGGATTTATGTCCAAATGGATCCCCCTAAAAAAGAGGCTTATTGTCAATCAAGGGGTTTCAGACCAGCAGACCATTACGCTAAGGGTTAATCTCAAGAGACAAAACAGTCTAGATAGAAAGACAAATTTAGCCACGGTATCTTCATAAGAATTTGTGCACGTCACTGAAATGAGGAATTCAGTGACTCTATGATTTCATTTGATATCGTGGATTGTTGTGCATTAAAATATTTATGGAAGAATATAAAAAGGTTGTATTTATTTTTCATTTTATGTGAAACAGAAATTTAATGACATTATTTTACTCTCTCTAAATATCCAGTGTGCCACTGTACAAATTGTACTTCTTATTTATTAATTTATTTATTTTTTAGTAGTAGTTTTGGTTGAATATTAGGCCTATATGTTATTGTAGTGGTTTAATGATTACTTTTTCGGGTTTTCCCCCAATTTTCTTTTTCTAACTTATAATGCAATACTACTTTTGAACTGTAGTGGACGCATAACAGTTCTCCACAGCTATTCGCTTTCATATACAGTTCAGAATACCAGAATAAATGAAAATGACCTTGTTTTCTTAAATTACCATGTTACCTTATTTGTAGAGATTTGACATTTGCAATTTGACATGTTAAGAGAACTTGATTCATAAAAACCACCCGAGTGTCTACTTCATTGCTCATACCCATTATTGTTTTGCCTCTAATTTTGCTCAAACTATTAATTATTTAGTTTAATCTTTAAAAAGAACCCCTAGGTTTACAGTACTATTGATGTTCTCTGGATATTAGTGGATTCAGTGGCTGATTTTAAAAATGACTGATATCTTTATCCCAATGAGAACACGCTATGTGGCCTATACCAACTAAAGGACTTCCAACATCGTGCCAAAAGACAGTCTTATTCAAACATCATTTATTTCATGATATATCTAAAACATATACACATATATAAATTAAGCACATTTGCAGACGTATTTACAGAGCAGCGTGTTGTGCATTGTGTAAGCTGAAGGCATTGGGGTGTGAGTGTCCGATGAAGTTCATGTAATGATGATCGAGTCCCTGAACCGGTGATAAGTATCCGCTGTGCTGAGACATCGCTGGATACGCGAGCGTGGGGTTCCGCGCCGAGTGGTGCCAGGAAAAGTGTCCGGGAGGGCTCTGCTGAAACACTGACTCGGTTGGACTTGGACTCTGGTACTCCAGCTGGCACAGAAGGTTCGTAGGGTCTGGTGAGATGGTGCCCAACGAGCCAAACACGGGCTCGGTAACGACTTTGGACTGCAGGAACGCGAGGATGCGTGCGTATTTGGTGTCTTTGGTCTCCATTCGCTCCACGGTGGTCAGGTAGTGAACGAGGTTCTTCATGCACTCGTGATAGCCGAAGTGAAAGTAATTTGCAAACTCTGTCAGCAGTTCTCCTGTGAAAACAAAGAACGTTGTTAGAAATCAGCAGGGAAGAAAGGGCTAGATTTGATGGTTTAAAAGCGGAATCGTTTTACGTTTGCGATGTGGGCGAGGAATCGTATGAACGTTTGTTAACATTTGTATTCTGATTTGTTGATGTTAATGAATGTTAAGTGGTTTCTTGGGATTTCCTACACACCCTTTTCTCTCCCGCGCGGGAAGTCTGCGGAGGGGAGCGCGCGCAGATACTGCACCGAGCGCTCGCGCATTCATGGCCCTAAATTATTCCATAGGATTAAAGGCGAGCTTTTGGTTAATGTGTGCACTTAGGATCAGTTAAAGAAATAGTAAAACCTGAAGCTGTGGGCTAGCGGGGGGCAGACCTACTTTGTTAATCCACGTGGCCTGTCTAAAGACACGTGATGGGTTGTAGAATATTATTTGCATAGTAACAGGCCATGCTGGAGATGGCTCGCTCGTGAGCGCAGCGCGCGCAATGAAAACAAAGCCCCTGGAGCAAGGCGTCTCTTTCTGTTCCACGTCGCGTTTCTCACACGATCGCCTGTTTATGGGTCCCAGCAAGCCATCTTAACTTCCATCCCAAGCCCGTCTCAGGTTTAAAGCCGGTCTACTGTTATTATAGTAATTAAGTAAGCACATAATAGGCTGTTCCGCCGAGTTCAGGGGAGACCTTTTGGAGACGGAGTCCCCCCGTTTGTTCGCGGCGTTTCTCACACGACTTGGTGACACGTCCATCTTTCACGGGCTACGGCCGGTTTTTTGTTTACATTCTCTAGTTTTGTTAGGGGCCTCGGCAGGTGTGGGGACCCGGCCTGGCACACGAGCGGCCCCTCCGTCCATGTTAGAGACTCCAGCCGTCTTTGGCACACGAGGGTTACCCACCGCTGGATTCCCTTCAGAGAGGCTCAATTTGTATCCTATTATCCTATAAGAAAATGTCTATTGAGCGGAATGAATAGTTTCATTGGCCTAAATTTTAATAATGCAGTGAAAGAAAAGAAAAGGAGAAATAAAGAAGAATGCAGCTGGTCCTGACGCGCATTATTCTCCGTCACCTGCGCCTGGAGACCTCTATTCATTTGCCTAATTTCGGTCAACTTAACAAACTTTGGGAGAAATTATTCTGGTATTGTTGTGAAGGGTGAAGCTTTCTGATCGAATTAACAGCATGTTTTGATCCGGTAAATGTCATTAGAAAGAAAGAAACAATCGCGTATAGAGGGGTCTGGGTAGCGCGCCAAGTGGCGACGCCAAAGCGCAATTCATGCCACAGGGGACTTTTGTACCCCCACATTGCTCAAGTTTGTGCCCAACAAAGGGCATTATTTTAAACTTGAATACATTTCATACAACAATTGGCTGTTTTCATCAAACATATTTTCACAGCAAGGTTAACAACAGGTTTATTGTGTTCTCCCAGGCTCCCAGCCTCAGACTTCATGCGCCAAAACGCCTGGATATTCTGCTTTTTTTTTTCACTGGGAACGTTTTAATCCTGAAGGTTGGCTATGCTTTAAAGTAAGAGATCGTGTTGCATCGTGGAGGGAAAAATCAAAGATGTGAGGATTTTTATCTTTTAAAGAATTCAAGCCCTTTGGATATCCAAAGCAATGGAGACTTATTTAAGTAGGAAAGCACCAATGAAATAGACTAAAGCATAAAATCCCATTACTTTTATTGTTAAATTGACCACTTTATGCAAACGTTCTTTGGGACCGACACAACAAACCTTTTTAACTTTCTTTCGAATTCTTAAGTTCTGTAATGTGACTATTTATGATCTGTTTTTTTTTTGTAAACGTGTGTTGTGCATTGAAGAAGAGTAATACGTCAACAGAATTTTCTCCTATCACAGCGTAATTTAATTGCCCAACATTACACCAAACAACCCAATAAAAAAAGATTACTGTATTTTAACATCTTAAGAATTAGCTGATGTGTTGCATTCATGTTTTTTGTTTTTTTTGTGGAAGAAAGATTTAAAGAACAAAAAGGAAGCTGGAAAACGTGAACCAAAGCATCATTGTGCAACAAGTTCATCCCATATTTAGTGTTGATAACGATACGTTATAAAAAAAAGACCAAACACAATTGTATTTCTCAAGCGCCTGATTTTTAATGTTTTAACACATTCCTGATAAATATTCTAACAAATATAACTTTGCGTAAACCATTCACATAAAAACGTATTTATTTGTCAGTATAGATTATACACTTATAAAATATATTATAACATATAAAATTACACCAAACAACCCAATAAAAAAAGATTACTGTATTTTAACATCTTAAGAATTAGTTGATGTGTTGCATTCATGTTTTTTGTTTTTTTTTGTGGAAGAAAGATTTAAAGAACAAAAAGGAAGCTGGAAAACGTGAACCAAAGCATCATTGTGCAACAAGTTCATCCCATATTTAGTGTTGATAACGATACGTTATAAAAAAAGACCAAACACAATTGTATTTCTCAAGCGCCTGATTTTTAACGTTTTAACACATTCCTGATAAATATTCTAACAAATATAACTTTGCGTAAACCATTCACATAAAAACGTATTTATTTGTCAGTATAGATTATACAATTATAAAATATATTATAACATATAAAATTTATATTTGTATTTTTTTTTATTTTCTTAAAATATAAATTGTAAAATAAAAGGTAAAAACTACAAAATAACCAAACTCTGTTTTTTTTGTGTGTTATTATTAAGTGCGTATTCTTTGTTTGTTTTATTATTAAGTGCGTATGTTACCGTTTAAACGTTTCAAAAATTAGTTTTTAAAATAATGATATTTATGACTCATATTATTTATAGACTGCAGAATAAGGCCATTTTAAAGTCCTCTGAATTACAAGATTATTTTTCACTTTCATACACAAGTAAGTAATTAAAGCTATAAAACGTTTGAAAATGTAATGCTCATTTAAAAAACAAACTATAATAATACAAAATCGACTAAAATTATTTCATTATCAATATAATAATTTATAAAATGTATAAATCTGTGTAAAAGTGTTTGTGTCGATAAAAGTCATAAACTCCCCTAACGGTCGTATCAATGTTTCATTGCTGTGCGCCATATAACGGTTTAAAGCTGTCCAAACGCGCTTCTGTATGGGGCTCACAGTCTAGAGAGAGGCTACCTGAAAGCTGAACTCTGTCTGTAAGGACCTATCCATGTGAAAAAGAATTAGAGGAGCGCAGTCATGCATGTCACACTGATTACAGTTCGCCTTATATTCCGACAAACGTAAGACTTATTCACAGACACACTAACCAGTCTGGGCTTTTTCGGACAGGAGGGGATGTTTTCGCTTGTGTGACGGCAAATCTTTTAAAGAGTGATTTAAAGTCCTGCCCATTGCTCTCTGCTACTGCCTTTACTGCCTTTACTTTTTCCAGTGTAATAATTACTTTGGGACTTAAAATAAATAAATAGCCTATAAAATAAGTAATGTACGCTAATCATTTATGTTGTAGTGGCTATTTATTTTTTTCTCTTTTTTGAGAATGTATTTGCCTGTAATACTCATTACTACGGTGGCCGAGAAGTGCAAAGCAAATCACAATTCTGAAAACAAAATAACAAATTACAAACGCAAATGCAAGTCTAAAAAACAAAATAACAATTCAGAAAACACAACAACAATTCAGAAAACATTATAACAAGTCAGAAAACACAATGACAAATCCGAAAACAAATTAACAAGTCAGAAAACACAACGACAAATCAGACAAACCGGAAGAGGTAGGTATAGTTTGAGACAGCGCCATTGGTTTGGGATTACTCACCGCTGACTGGACGAGACATCTGTCAATCAACATATACAGGAAGAACCAGCCGAAGAACAGCAGAGTCCTGGTAGAAAGTTCGGAGATGGTATTAAAGTAGCTCAGTTTAAATGTATTGTATGAATTGTCGTTGTGTTTTCTGACTTGTTATTTTGTTTTCGAATTTGTCATTGTGTTTTCTGACTTGTTATAATGTTTTCTGAATTGCTGTTGTGCTTTCTGAATTATTATTTTGTTTTTTAGACTTGCACATTACCTTCCCAGAACTTGATTAGAAAACTTACAAATCTTTCAAGATGCCTTTTGCCTAACGTTAACGTTCTGTATTAGCCTACTAAATCGAAAGCGCCATCGTGTGGAGATTTCAACCAAACTTACACGTCGACTTATAACAGAAGTCTCAAAAATCATTTGACGTTTGAATCGAGTCTATGAAAAATGTGTGTTAATTTATTACTGTTTATTGGTATGACTATTTGGTTCAGACAAAAGTTTCAACATTTATTAGTTCATTCGTTTTATTAGTTCTTTTAGGTACAAAAATAGTTTTGGTGCTGCAATTCCTCGGCAAGTACCCTATATACTATATACTATAAATATTTGTCATTTAGTATGTTGCGCACATTTGCGAGATTTGAAATTCCTACGTTGATGGGAAAAAAAATGTTGATCCTCCAGACGATGTGTTGTCATGCGAGAGGCGGTGACCCGTGGTGACCCCAGGCCAGAAACACACACAATCCTTTAGCTTCGCGCGCCACCGTGAGTCTCCTCTGCATCACTTCACACGAGACATTCAGCATTGTTCGTGCATTACAATAGAGCATCCTTAATATTCAAAAAAATCAAATATAAATCTATGGCTCACTGAATACATTTAAAAGGGTGACACATAACTTTCCTTACTTCTTGTTTTTCCCCAAATAAATGTATCTGAAAAATTAACACTATGATTTCATAGCGCCGTCTTGCTCACCAGAGGGAGACATATTATCACTAGTAAACTAAACGCTTGTTGAAAGAAAGAAAGAAAGAAAGAAAGAAAGAAAGAATTTTTAATTAGCGTTTTTGTTACACTTCTCAGATCTCAGTTCATATTTCATCCTGCATCACCACACCAAGTACCCAGTTTAAAGTTTAGCCGTGACGATAATTTATTTGACCAGGAAATGAAATGCATAAATTGAAATATAATGTATAAAGTTGGTTGAAATCTATAACTAAAAAAAGTTGTTATTAAATATTTACAAATATAGGTTATACGATTTTCGACAGAAAAGGCGTAATTATTGATGTAGGTACACACTAATAGAGAGTTAAAAATAAACTTGTGTCTTCTTCATATTATTGTAACTCATATTTATTAGGATACGTCACCTCATTCTGCACAGAAAGAACATAGTCGTGGCTTCAGCTTGTGTCATTAGTGAACATTGCAGTTTATTTATCAACATCACAATAGTGCGTATGCAAATTTACCTGAAAAAAATGACCAATTGAACTTATTATTTCAAGTCATACGCGTAAAGATATGAGACAGGTGTTCTGATTGGTCGCGCGCCCAGTTTCGTATCTGAAGACTGCGCGCAGAGCCATACACGCCTCCAAATAACAGCTGTGGGGACGCTACATTCACACCATTCAGGTCTGTGCAATTCTACCTTAATCTTGGCTGGATTAATAATACTATTCCTATGGATTGAACTGAATAACGCTTAAAAACATCCAAACCATGCACATTAATACATATATCATGGAGAAAAGCGATCAAATGCAAATTGTTGCGTCAGTGCATCTGCTCAGCCTCATGCATGCTCTGTTTTAACATTAAATGCAGTGATGATGCCGTGTTTGGGGATGTTTTTATGCAGCGAGGTCTTTTAGAAGCAGAGTGATGGAGGGAATTAAGTCTGACTCATTTGGCTGAATCGGTTCTTTTGAACAGTTCGTTTCGACCATAAATTGAAATGCTCTTAACCAGTTCAAAACACGATCATTTTCACAGCGTAAATACGTCCTCAAGTGGTTTCTGACATGCCATCGTTGCATGCAAATAAACAATATAGGCACATGGTGGTTTTTATTACCTTTTCTCTAACAAACACTAAGATTACTGTAAACAATATATAAATAATAAACGATATTTAAAGCTGCTCTGGTTCGTTTGTGCTTCTCATACAATTCCAATACGCTTTATTTGTGCAGGCTACTTTCTGATATTAAAGGGGTCATATGATGTTGCTAAAAAGAACATTATTTTGTGTATTTGGTGTAATGAAATGTGTTTATGCGGTTTAAGGTAAAAAAAACACATTATTTTCCACATACTGTACATTATTGTTTCTCCTCTATGCCCCGCCTTTCTGAAACGCGTCGATTTTTACAAAGCTCATCAGTCTGAAAAAGCGAGGTGTGCTGTGATTGGCCAGCTATCCAGTGCGTTGTGATTGGCCGAATACCTCAAGCATGTGACGGAAATGTTACGTCACATCATATGACCCCTTTAAGCTATTAAAAGTAACTTGTCCATCAGTCAAAATTCTCGCTTCACTCCAAATTCTTCTACCATCAGCTCAGGCATCGGTTAGTTAACTACTTCATTTTGTTGTTGTTGTTGTTGTTGTTGTTGTAAATGTAGTGATCCTTTAGCTTGAGAACCGCTCGGACCGATTCCGTCCGATTTGTGATCGAATCGCTCATGTAGACTTTGTGAACCGGTTCAACCGACTCATTAAAAAGATCCGACTCAAAAGAACAAATCAATCACGAGTCGGACATCGCAAGCATGAGCGAGCGGCGAGCGCAGGAAAGAGCGCTTCCACATTTTGCGTATTTAGCACAAAATTAGCGAATGTTAAAACGTTCTCCCAATATGTGTTATCCCAACACGCATTTGCTTCGTACTCCTCGATCTGTCAGAGATGGCTGAAGTTCAGCGGAGGATCATATGAAGACAGAGAGGGGCGGAGATGGAGCGTGTTTGGAGACGCCCGTCGGTGCCTTGAGCGCTCTATTGTTAGTTAATTAGCTAATACAGAGCGGAATCGGATAGGGAGACAATGCGTGTTCACGACATGTTATGGCATCACTCCTTGTCATAACCTCCCATTTGCTTGTCCAGATCACAGTCCATCACAAATTATAGGTGGCATCCTGAACTAGTCATTTGGCACGGGTTAACTGAACACTTTGCTTTATTTTCATGATAAACGTGAAATGCTTGACATACCATTTATTTGATGCAAGAAACTGCGTTGACTTGGTCTATTAAAGGTTCAAAGAGAAGAGCATGATTATGCAACAGGTCTCCAGACAAGTAGAGCTCTTAACACAGTTAATCTGGCCTCATTTCATTGATGAAAGATGGGTTTATTTTTGGATCACAACCACCTCAGGGGAATTATATCTATGTAATTTATAAAAATTTACTTAATCTGAAGAATTCACATTTTGACTATATTTTAAAATGCATAAGAGACTATAATGTAAGAATCCGTGTCAAATAAATTTTGCATTAAACATTTTATTTTCAGTATTGTGGTAAGTGACAGTTCTCACAGCTTGTCTGCTCATGTTTATATTATGTGCTGCTCCACTTTAAATCTCGTTATAGAAGGCTTTAGGTGTGGTTCAGCAAGAAAGAGTTCAAACATTACCAAGCCCATTTCAGGCCATAATCTAGCCTGGAGTGTTTTTATTTCGCTTCTGAAAGACTAACTACAATGAAATCAGGAGATCCATATGAAATGTCCAAAAATGTGCATACCGAGATGGTAGAAAAACTCATACGGTGTATTGTTGTGAACATTCACATTCACTCTGTGTCTGCTGTCAAGAGTGTTATTTGAAAAAAGCTCAGTGTAAGTTATGGAAGTAAAAGGTTGTGAATGCTCTTTCATACTGACTTTAAAGGAATAGGAATGGGTGCCGTCAGAATGAGAGTTCTAAAATAATCCACAAGTAATTCACACGACTCCAGTCCATCAGTTAACGTCTTATGAAGTGAAAAGTTGCATGTTTGTAAAAAAATCCATCGAGCCGTTTTTAACTTCATACCATTGTTTCCGCCTAAAATATGAGTCCTCTATCCATAATATTGCTTTCTTCAGTAAAAAAGTAATCTCATCTGAATCAGGAGAGAACATATGCTTAAATCAATAATTCTAAAATCAATATGCATTTTGTACATAAGAAAAATGGTATTTAGTAGGGATGTAACGATTCACTCAACTCACGATTCGATTCATGATTTTGATTTCACGATTCGATTCGATTCACGATATTTTTTTTTACAAAATGAGATTTAAGACAAATTATAAATGAAATGTGCCCTTTTATTATTGCTTGGACAAAATGCTGCACGTTTCTTAATGATTTGACTTCAGTTTTGTGAAACTATGCATAAAAATATCTGCATGAAACAGAAACAGCAGACGAGCTGAATGAGACGCAGATTCACTCTCTGCCAGCAGGTGGCGCTTAAAGTGTTTCCTGGTTTCCGCTGTAAACAGCAGCGCTGAACTTACGAACTTTAATATGCATTATACAGAGGCAAGATGAAAAGAAAAAATACCACGTAAACTTTTCTAAAGACAGTAAGTTCCCCTTAGACATACATTAATATAAACCTAATTGAATCGCGATTTGTTTAGCATCTCAACTGATTTGAATCGTCACATATTTGAATCGATTTTCAACCGGCTCGCCGTTAATAGTTACATCACTAGTATTTAGTCTTTTAAGTGTATTTTTCTTATTTTGCAAATTATCTGCCAATGGGGTAAGAAAAATAATCGTTTCCATTTGGATTAATATTATTGTTCTTGTTTTAAGTAAAACATCGCTTATGCTTTAAAAAGGGGGAGGAGACTGAAAGAAACTTTAATGAAGAAAACCTGCTCCCGACCAGGGGTGCGTTTCCCAAAAGCATCGTTAGCTAACTTTGGTTGTTAGTTCCATTGAACTCTATTGGTAATGACAGAACTTGCGACCATAGTTGCTTTTGGGAAACGTACCCTGGTTCACAGAGTAAGTTACCAGTTACAAGTTTCATTTTTTCCCACTATTCCTTTAATGAGTAACAGCACTAGTTAGTTCCACAAATCATTTAGTGCGGTAATTTGTTCTTCTCCTTGTCCTCCTACTTCTTGTCAGTTAATGAATGTGTTGATTTTGCAGCAGAGTCGCTGTCAGCCATTTGTCTTTTGTCTCTCTTCTTTCTTTAAAACCCAAACAAATCATTTTCTGTTCCGGACTGAATTTGGTCAATGCCTCAGAGACAGAGACAGACATTAAGTCAGATATTTGTGTAAGGCACAGAGGCAGTTATGCTAGTAAAAAAATAGATGTTCTTATCAGTAGCTCAGCCTAACTACATCAGTGTGCTTTAGCTGTCTTTACTTCAGGGAGCCCATGAGCAGTTTAACAGCTGCTATTATGCCTTGACAAACTATGGAGATATTTGGCTAGATATTTTTTACCACAATCCTTAGTCCAAAAAATGATCTCTAAATCTGAATGGGCAGCTGATGGAGTTATGAGGGTTATGCAGATGTCAGTGTTATGCGATACAATTCTACACACTACATATTACAATAGGATACTAAGGGCCAAATGTCCAGTTTGACTTCTCAGAAATGTAAAAAAGCAGAGGTTTGCTGTTGTTTAATTTTAGGCTTTCACATTTGTGACCTTGTGATAATTTTATTAATGCAGAAAAATCTTGAAGAACTAATTAAAAGGTTGGACAAACATGCATGTTGTTCCATCGTTGATGCATGTCCAGTTAGCTAATATTTGGGGTGGGAAGGACTTCCACGAATGGATTTTGATTTATGCTGCACTATGACAAAATTAGGATTTTTTTCGCAATTGCTAGTAGGGTTGCAAAGGGGTGGAAAATTTCCGGAAACTTTCCAAAAATCCCTGGAACATTCCAGAAAATCCTGGCAAGTTTCCAAAATTTCTGGAATATTTCCGAAATTTACTGGAAATTTTCCACCTTTTTGCCACCCTAATTGCTAGTCAAAGGCAGGTGGAATGGGGGTGGACTTTCTCATTCCAGAAAGTGTACTACTGAACACAATTTTCATCAATATTTTGGTCCTTTTTGCAGGAAGAGAAAAATTGTGTGTGTTTGTTTATTTATTTTTTTATTTATGTGCCTTCATGATTTTTTGGGGGGCATTTACACATGTATTATTGGTTAAGTAAGCATTGTGTAAATTCAATAATGTGCCTATAAACAAGAGATTAAAGGTATAATTGGAGGCCACAAAGCCGACAGTCTCAATACCATTGCTAAACCACTGGGTGTTTTTTTTTTTTTTAATTTCTGAAACAGTCTTGGTTCATGGCAAGTGATTTAATGAAGAAAAAAAAATCCACCAAATATATATGACAGTAAGTGCATCTGCATTAAAGGCACAATATGTAAGATTTTTTTATTAAAATATCCAAAAATCACTAGAACAGTTTTATTTATTTTGCTGACTTGTGTACTTACATTATCCCAAATGTTTCAAAGAATGTTTAAATCGAGAGAAATAAGCAATTTTAACTAGTGACACGGAGCGTGTCCATAGTGTCATTGTGTCGCCTGCCAATGACGTCGTACACCCTCGATTTCAGGTTTTGATTTGTAGAAAACATGGAAACACCAAAGACGCTTTAATATGCTATGCATTTTATTAGACAGGTGACGACCGCACAGAGTAGCTTTATAACAGAACGTTCAAATGTATCTAGTATGATAAAACAGCGCTGCTTACTTCCGCTGCTTTCCGGAAAGGAGCGGAAGCGGTCGACTGTGGCATAATAAAAGCTCCGCTGCTTTCGAGCCGTGTGTCATGCTCGTTCAGCGGCCTCGTTTTGATTCGACGGCTTTCCGCCTCACTCTGCTTTATACTACGACGTTAATAAATCTTTAATACATTAGCTCATCCATGAACATGATTTCTGCCCGAGTCCCGTCGGATTGCATCGGCTGTGGGGATGTTTATTTTGAATATGCGCCCTCTAGCGGCGAAAGATTTAATGAAGAAAAAAAAATCCACCAAATATATATGACAGTAAGTGCATCTGCATTAAAGGCACAATATGTAAGATTTTTTTATTAAAATATCCAAAAATCACTAGAACAGTTTTATTTATTTTGCTGACTTGTGTACTTACATTATCCCAAATGTTTCAAAGAATGTTTAAATCGAGAGAAATAAGCAATTTTAACTAGTGACACGGAGCGTGTCCATAGTGTCATTGTGTCGCCTGCCAATGACGTCATAA
>NW_015635021.1:985619-987507 GCF_001515625.1 Sinocyclocheilus rhinocerous
TTCAAATGTATCTAGTATGATAAAACAGCGCTGCTTTACCCCACATACGCACGACCGGAAGGAGCGGAAGCAGTCGACTGTGGCATAATAAAAGCTCCGCTGCTTTCGAGCCGTGTGTCGCGCTCGTTCAGCGACCTTGTTTTGCTTCGACGGCTTTCCGCCTCACTCTGCTTCATACTACGACGTTAATAAATCTTTAATACATTAGCTCATCCATGAACATGATTTCTGTCCGAGTCCCGTCGGATTGCATCGGCTGTGGGGATGAAGACGACAACTCCCATGATTCCACACTCAGTCACGGCGCCATCTAACTACGCCTTTGTTTCTTTGTTTATTTTGAATACGCGCCCCCCAGTGGCAAAAAATTACATATTGTGCCTTTAAGTGGACTCTGTTAATCTGAAGGTTTTTAAAGAAAGCCTTTATTCACCTTGATATGTTCCAGCGGTGGAAGCTTTTCCAGAGCTACAATATATGGTTTGTGTGTGTGTTGTGTGTCATGAGTTTGGTATCCTCCTGAGAGCCATTTGTCATAACAGCTGTTCGTTTGAGTCGTTTTAGCTTTGCAGAACCTTTGACAGAGTTTCCTGATGTTTTTCTTGAGAAAATGAGTGTCTTGGTTTGTATCTAATTGCAATTATTATTATTCTAAGAATTTTAGGTCAAAAAATGTCTGAGGTAAAGCCGATACTCAAATGAAACTTTATTAAGTCGTGTGAGCCATGAAATGTTCATCTGGCTCCTGCTGTTGAGACTTTCTGTCTGTCTGTCTGTCTGTCTCACTCTTACTGTCTTTCTCTCAATGGGCTGATAGTGAGTGTAGCTCTGTCATTGGTGTATACTGTCTGCAGCCCAAGTATGGAGAGAGGTTAGCTTTCACTTGGAGGACATGCACTGCCCGAGCTGCCATGTGATCAGCATGCCATTTCCCATCTGTGAGCCAGATACACACAGCTGCTGGCATGAACATTTACTCACACACACAGTCAGTTTCACCCTCTCAGAAGCAGTTTCATGTGGATATAAGCATACATGGGTACATATTTTAGGAATAACTCTTTTATAATAACACTGTGCAGCAATACACAGATATTTAAACCTTTAACGGCATTAAAAATTTGTTTTTTTTAAAGTAAATTGAGCATGCACATAAATATTCTATATAAACTGTACAACCACACCAATAAATTAAAGAAAAAAATCACTAATATCAACCATGAACCAATATGGCGGTGATATATTGTGTATAGATACTTGAAAAAATTTAATAAAATCATTATTACATCAAAGTAACGAGTGAAAATGCTTTATGCAAGTGTTTTGAAAATAATGTCATTGCAAAAAAAATCATAATGGTCATACAAGTGTTAATTTAGTGTTATTTATATACTATTATAGTATTTATTAATATTTTGAATGAGCTTTTATTTTTCATATTTTCATTTTAGTGATTGTCATGTTTTTATTATTTCTATTTAGCTTTATTTTTAAGTTTTAGTCATTTTAGTCATTTCAGCTTAGTTAGTTTCATCGATTTATATTTTGTTTTAGCTTTATTTCAATGAATGAAAATTATTTTGAATAGTTATAGTGTCAACTTTAACAACACTGGCATCGGACAGCCCTACAATTAGGCAAGTCACGATTTTTTTTTTTTTACTACTTTAGATTTTTAGTGTGAAATGTGACCTGTCAACATCCTCTTGACAAGCTCAGTGAGATTTGTAAGAGAGCGCTTTCTGGCACATGTGGAATGTCGTCCTTATTTTTTTTTTTTCTTTATCTTTGTGAACTACTGTATTGTGTTTGAGCTGCCACACATCTCTCGTTCTCGCATTACAGAGCAGATGTGCTACACGACTATCAGCTACTGTGCTGTTCAGCA
>NW_015635021.1:988559-1072936 GCF_001515625.1 Sinocyclocheilus rhinocerous
TACTGTGCTGTTCAGCAGGAATTCCACAAACATACACAGCAATGTCAGCTCTCACATCTGTAGACTGGATTTGTGTGCTTATGTTTCTGAGATAAGAAGAGCGTCAGTACACTTTGTATTGATGTGTGGGATGCCAGAATCTCTGTGTGTTTTGGAGCATTTCAAAAGACCCACTTCATTCACACACACACACGATTGCATCTGCTAAAACAGACTACAGGACTTAAAAACAATCAGTCTGAAATGAAAAATGCATGAGAGACACATGAGAAAAAGAAAGGGAGAAATCGAGAGGGAAAGTGAAAGATTGACAGAGAGAGTGAGAGAAAACGAGAGAGACCCGCGTGGTGGTATTGCTGTACGTGAGGGTCATTCTGCTATTCATAGCCAATAGTTTCCTTCAGTGCTGCTTAGGTCAGTTTAACTACAACAACAGACACGCAGAAAGCATCCATTAAAAAAACAGAATATTACAATAGAGCTAATACCCACACCCACACAACTAGAGCTGCAGGCCAGGGTGAGTATTTTTCCATCCTTCAGTTTTGATTCCATCAGAAAAGTGACGTTGTCAAGCTGTGTGTGTGTTTGCATGTAATACTTTGGGTATAATATTGTCCCAGAAGTGAGGTAAATCTAAATGAAATCCGGCATTCACAGTGGGAAAATCCATTCATAAATAAAGCAAAAAATCTTTATTGAATGTTCTCATTTATAAGTGTGTTTGATCTTTAGACTGGGTTAGTTCAAGGTCAGAGGCACTGGGACTTTAGTAGAATGGAAACTAGAGAAAGTTTTCACCTTGAGAAATACTGACATTGGCGATCTGCTATCAGCTGATATTGACATTTTATTTTATTGGTTTATTTGCGCTTTGTGAAATAAATTCTGAAATAAATTAAAACTGAAGTTTAAAAGTGACATTGTCCTGTACATTACTGTCGTCTTTTATGGCACACTTTGTAGAACTGATTTTCAAGTAACTTACTGAATTAAACATGAAATTTTGAAGTAGACATTTTTTTATTGTATATACTTGTTGTAAAATGTAGTTTTATTTACAACTTGGAAAAATCTTTTTTTTTTTTATAGTGCAGAGTACACTGTAAATGCACTAAAACACTAAAAGCATTGGCTTTCATTCACTGATTAGACAGATTTATTAATTTACAACCAATTTGAAATTTAGAAATAATTCGAAATGTGGTGCATCATGACATTATGATAAAATAATTATTCTGCACTTGAATTTTTATATCTTTGCAAAATTTCTGTTGCTTACCATTATGTCATGCCATATGTAACAATATTGATGTATTTGTAGAAATACCCTACGCAAGTTTGGAATAATTAAGACTTTTTAATATTGTTATGCTCACAAAGGCCCACCATTTATTTTATTAAAAATAGAGTAAAAACAGTAATATTGTGAAAAATTATTACAATTTAAATGAAATGTTTTCTATTTGAAAATATTTAATTTATCCATGTGATGTAAAGCTAAATTTTAAGCATCATTACTCCAGTCTTCAGTGTCATATGATCCTCCAGAAATCATAATATGCCTAATATATATATAGGACTATAATATATATATAAGGACTGGAGTAATAGCTGCTAAAAATTCAGCTTTGCCATCACAGAAAATAAATTACATTTTAAAATATATTCAAATAGAAAACAGCTATTTTAAACTGTAATATTTATAATATCAGATATATGCAGCCTTGGAGACTTCATAAGAGACTTCTTACAAAAACAGTAGAAAGATCTTCATTATTCCAGACTTTTGACTAGTGGTGTATATGTATAAGTCTGTGGATAAAACAGCGGGCCAGTGTCACACAGACCTCTGAGGTGAAGGCCCACTGTATTATCTACAACACATTAACAGTGCTGTTCACAGGCTTTAGCATTCATTTTCACCCTCTCTGTGAAGATGAAGTGTTTTCAGAGATATTATCAGCAAACGTCTCACTGATTCAGAGAAGCTGTTTCTTTATTGTGAGAGTAGTCAAGTCAAGCTGCAGAAGTGTCTGAAGTCTTCCTGTCTGTAATTAGTCCACTTCCAAGAGTAGAGACTGTACAGAGAAATACTGCGCTAGAGGCTATGGGCTGATGCAGCTGAAATATTTATTGTAGTTTTTTATTATAGCCCAATTTTCTGCTCATATACAGCTGTGATGAACAAGGCAGAGAAATACAGGGATAAAATGAAAGGATATTCTCACTCTTTGGGTGGGTTGAGTAGATATTTGAATATTATACATCTAGTTTGTTAAAAAAAGAAAAAAACAATAACAACACAACACTATAATGTGCAATATAAATGATGGATAAAATTATAAAACATATACTGATCAAATTAGAATAACAAAATAATAATATAATTTATATAATAAATATAAACAATACATTATACTAAATATTTTGATACAATAAATATAGTAGAATATTGTGCATTCCTAGTTTACTGGATTAAGAAATAATTTTTGAATTATTCTTTGACTACAATGTCCTGCTTTATTCATTTTCGTACAAAATGTATTTTTCTTTGTCATTTACTCAATATGAGTTAACACAGACACGAAAGTAATGTCAAATTTCAAACCGATTTTCAGCTAACAATCAGGCTTTGTGTCTCACTAAAGTCATCCCTCTGTGTTTTCTTTTTATAGACTTGAACAAGCTGAACTTGCAGAGCAATGCAGGCCCAGGATCTGATCCGGCACCTGCGGATACCTGAGCTGGACGACTTGAGGCAGTATGTGCGCAGTTTACCCACCAACACCCTCATGGGCATGGGTGCGTTCGCTGCCATCACCACATACTGGCTGGCCACCCGTCCCAAAGCAGTTAAACCACCCTGTGACCTCCACATGCAGTCCGTGGAGGTGCAGGTAGGTGTCAAAATGCTTCCATAAATATTTTATATCACAAAACTAATTTGTTGAGCAATGGTGAGGTGAAATGGTTCAGGTAGAATAGTCTCTCAGAGTCAGTCTGTGTGTAAAACTCCGGGTAGTCTACGTTATAGTTTTTTCAGGCCACATAAACAGGAAGGACCCATATAACCTACATGCAAAACAACCAACTACTGTTTAGATGATGACACTTTAATACTCTGGCATGCAGCAATGTGGTAACTATTTCATTTTGAGATGATTAATTATTAACTATGCAATCATTTGTTAAAGAAAGCAGAATACACAGTTGCACTTGAGGATATCTTGTTGCAGTGTTACTTGTTTTGATGCCTTATATTTCACTTTAAACTTTGCCGTAAAACTTTGGGAAAGCAAACGACTAATTCCTCATTGGAAATGCTCATTGTGGCCACCTGGTTTAAAAAAAAAAGAACTCCCAGAAGATTGATAAAAAACTAGTGCATTCTGGTTTCCAACAGTTGCTTAGCAGCCATATGGCTTGCAAATCCACCAAGGTCATGAGAAGTCCTGCACACTATCATAGCTTGTGAAACATGAATGTGTAACAATCACATTTATTTAACACGTTCAATGACCTTTGAAGGCATTTCAGAGGCAAAAGGGTGAAGGCGTCTGTCAGATGCGACCGTGATTTTTTTGCAAGCTTCCTGTAAAAAGCAGTTCAGCTTATGGCTTCTGTGCACTGTGGCTTCCTCTGGGTTCACCACGGCACGGTCTTTTTGCATGCATGTATGAACTCCCGAGTTCCCCATCTCTGTGACATACTGTACATTTTGTTAGGTCTTAGTGCAGAAAACATTTGCTGTGCTTCTTGTGACCGTGCATTGTGGTTTCATGGTTTCCACAAAAACATTAAGCAGCACAACTATTTTCAACATTTCTACAGGAATGTTTTTTAAGCACCAAATCTTGAATGATTTTTGAAGGATCATGTGACACTGAAGACTGGAATATATTAAAATACGTTTCATTTATGGCATACACTTTTAAAAAAAACTTTTTTTTAATTATAATAATATAATACAGGTGCATCTCAATAAATTAGAATGTCGTGGAAAAGTTAATTTATTTCAGTAATTCAACTCAAATTGTGAAACTCGTGTATTAAATAAATTCAATGCACACAGACTGAAGTAGTTTAAGTCTTTGGTTCTTTTAATTGTGATGATTTTGGCTCAGAATCACATGATAATTAAAGAGATCACATGATCAATCAGGACACACACAGAGAGGAAAAAAAAAAATAAATAAAAAAAAATAAAAATAAAATAAAAATAAAAGGCCACAATGTGTGTATATGTAGAGCAATGGATTGTCAAGAGGAAAATGAGAAACAAGAGACACAACTGATCACCTCCATGCCACGCCGAATTTAAAGCAAAAGGAGCCCCTACCAAGTATTGAGTACATGTACAGTAAATGAACATACTTTCCAGAAGGCCAACAATTCACTAAAAATGTTTTTTTTATTGGTCTTATGAAGTATTCTAATTTGTTGAGATAGTGAATTGGTGGGTTTTTGTTAAATGTGAGCCAAAATCATCACAGTTAAAAGAACCAAAGACTTAAACTACTTCAGTCTGTGTGCATTGAATTTATTGAATTTATTTAACAATTTGAGTTGAATTACTGAAATAAATTAACTTTTCCACAACATTCTAATTTATTGAGATGGACCTGTATCTTGCTCAAATATAGATATATTTTTTAACGTTTTTTTAACTATTTTTTTTCTTCAAAAAACGTCAAAACTAACTTACCACAAACTTTTGAATGGTAGTGTATGTGTGTTGGGACAGCCCACCTACAGCTGTTTTTGGAATGCTTTTTCATCACATTCCTGCTTTTTTTCTCACACACTTTTGTTCTCACACACTGAGTAGTTTTTGTGTATATGTGTGTGTAACTTTGCTTTGGATACAAATAACTGCAGCCTCTTTCAACCGATGTGTGTAATTATAGATGTATGTCCTTGATCTCTGTCTTTGGCTGAAAGAGTTTGGGTATTCTCACCATTTCTTGTATGTTTGCTATGGTAACACACTGAAACATGTTGGCGACAGCTTTAAAGCGAGCATCTGTAAATTCCTTTAGCATGAAGTCTTCCTTCCTTCTGCTGTCAATGGCCTGGTCTTTTTTTTTTTTTTTAATCAAACACTAATGCAGGGAAAGTAAATTGTATTTTCTTCCTGCTGTCAACTTTGATCTTGGACAAATTAATGCTGCAGGTCCTCAAATTTGATTGGCGTTACAAGATATCTGATGTACTGATGTACAACAGCACTGGGACGATTCGCTGTTTCTGTTCACACTTTGCCAGACTATCAATCTGGTGTGAAAACGAAGTGAGAGCGGATTTGCCTGGAGTAAGGAGTTGTTGTTTTTTTTTTTTTTGGTATAGAACATCATAGATTATTTGTTTTGTTTTTCAGGGTAGTAGATATGCTTGTCGGTCCATTCTACAGGACGGTGACACATACATGACGTACTACTATAAAGACGCTCAGACAATGTATGAGTTTTTCTTACGAGGACTACGAGTGTCAAGTAAGTCAACTAGTATTTAAAGTAGATATTAAAATCACCCAAAAATGAAGCCTGTCATCATGCGTGAGATCTTCACATTTTTATGTGTTATTTTTATAGATAATGGTCCTTGTTTGGGATCACGAAAACCGGGCAAGCCATATAAATGGCTTTTGTATAAAGAGGTAAGATTGCTATAGTCTGCTTTGTATTCTGAGCAAAATTGATTTGAAACCTTATTCCAGAACTAGTGTAGCCTTTTATTCTCTGAATGTTTTATTGATTGCCCTGTCTTGTTTCTATTTTATCCCATGTGGCTGTTCATTTGAGTAAGTTGTGTATATTCATATGATGTTCATGTTTGTAGGTAGCAGACAGGGCAGAGTTCGCAGGTTCAGCATTACTCCACAGAGGTCACAGTCAAACAGGAGACAAATACATTGGCATCTTTGCACAGAACAGGCCAGAGGTAATCACATGCACACTGACACAGATTCCTACTAAAACTGTCAACCTCAAATATGATGGTTTTGGTGAACACAGGACTGTAGGCGAATGGCAGGCTTATGTTCACTCATATAAAAATAAAATAAGCAATATATTGACTTTGCTTATTCAGTGCTTTATTTGTCTGCCACAATTATATAGTAACTTCTGAATTATCTTCATTTGAGGGGCTTTGTAAGGAATACTGATATATGCGATAATATATCAAAGTATCATGTAATCACTTCAGTTACATATTGATTGACAGCCCTAAATCCTACATGAATTGCTTTGCTTATTATACAGCAGGTGTGGCAACTTCTTAATTCTGTTTTGTTCATTCTATATTATTTCTATGTAAGATAAGCTTATTTGTGCATACAGTATGTATATTCTACAACTGATTCAATTGTGTGTACAATTTCTGTAGTGGACGATTTCAGAGCTGGCGTGTTACACATATTCACTGGTGGCAGTGCCACTGTATGATACACTTGGTACAGAGGCCATCAGCTATATCATTGACAAAGGTGAGCAAGCGCACAGCATTTTTTACAATTCTGTGCAATACTTTTATGATATATTTCCCTTCTATTCAGTTTTTATTTCTGCAAATAACATTTTTTAATGAGGACTTTCAAAATTGTTTGTGTCCTTTTTCAGAAAAGTGTTTTGTTTACTGAAATAGGAATTAAAATCCAATTAATTAGATCATTAGTAATCATATTTCAATCGTAAGAACTCTTGTAATAGTTTTAGCATGTTAAAGGTTATTACAGTATTATTGTATTTGGACTTGGTGTGCTAGATCGACTGCACACTGTTGCTGCTGTAGAGCAAGTATGGGCTTGCTGCTGCCAATAGATACACAGACAAGCTGCTGTGAGCATGTATGATATGCTGCTGCTGCTACATGAATCCCATATATCCCATACCAGATCTAGACAGGTGGAGCTGGGAGAGGTGGAGGGTTTCAGAGGAAATTTACCAAAACTATTTTTAATTTCACTTGAAGATTTTAATGAAGATGGAAATTGTGTTGACATGTCGTGTTGTTGAAATTATGAGAACTTTGTTTTGAGTAAGAGCCTTTGTTGTAGCCACCATCTCCACTGTGATCTGTGACATCCCGGATAAGGCTCGTTTGATCCTGGACTGTGTGTCTGGCCGGAAGCACAGCGTCACAACCATAGTGATCATGGGGAACTTTGACCGTGAACTGACTGCACAAGCACAACAGAAAGGCATTGAGGTCCTGAGCCTCAAGGAGCTGGAGGTTTGATTACACACACACACACACACACACACAAACACACACTTAGACACCCTTGGTAAGCAGTGATCCCATTAATCTTGTATTTGTGCTGCACTAAATAAAGTCTTTCTTTTGACAGGCTATTGGCAAAGCCAACCACAAGACATCCATTGTGAGTAAAACTGAGCACTGTTTTGATTTACAGACTTATAACTGTGAATAATGAATAATTTTATTTGAATGCTTTATTATTTGTTTTCTGCTTCATGGTGATTAGTCCTCATTTTGCCTTTTTATTTCTAGCCTCCTAAACCAGAGGACCTGGCACTGATTTGCTTCACAAGTGGAACTACAGGTAAAATTGTTTATATACTGTATTTACTATGTATTTAACTATTTAATTGTCATTAATCGCAGAACTATTTTGTAGTTAACACATTAATGCATTCTAATCCTTTTTAATGAAAGAGAACAAAACAGTATGCACAAATGTGGCTGCAACAATGATTGAGTATTTGATTTGTACTGGAGAAAAGGATCAGTCTGATTCATGAACAAATGATTCAGACTGGTTTTATGAACTGGATCAACTGAGTGTGCCAAGGAGAACTACTGTAGAGTGAATTTCAAGATTTTAGTGAATAATGACTATTCCTTTAGAAAAAATACGACTTTTTAGTGTATTAGTCATACAGAACATCTTTTATGATACTTGTATGATTTTTTTGTTGTTGTCATTTTAGAGATTGACAACCCTACTCCTGATTCATTTTATTTTTTAATCTGTCTTTCAGATGTTGCCTCATTGTATCCTGTCATGTTTTATCATTTTTTAGGACTCCAACTCACTCAGAGAATTAATGTATCATTTTTTCTTTCTTTTTTTTTCAACAGGAAGTCCAAAGGGAGCAATGCTCACACATGGAAACGTTGTTTCCAATTGTTCCGCTTTCATTAAAGTTACAGAGGTAAGCCAAGAGATTTCCACGTCTGTATCCTTTAAAATGTATTGTTTAACCATGTATTTCCTCATTTGTAAGCCACTTTGGATAAATGCATCTGCTAAATTAATATATGTAAAATTGTAGTGAAGTCTTTCTCGGGAAACAAGAGCAAAAATCACAGCCAGTGAGATTTAAATGGCAGATCAGATATGTGCAGTTTTTAGGAGCATGTTACCTTCATTTTGCCAGTTAATTGTTAAGTGAAATGTTTTCTTCAAATCAACTTCATTCTTTTTGTCTTTCTGTTATGTTCACCTCTTCTTGTGCCTCATTTTCTCATTTAATTGTCTGTTTCCTGTTCCATCCTCCCTCGTGTCTTGTGTATTGATGTGTTTGTAAATGTGTATATGCGTCTGGTTAGGGGTTGCTGAAACCTAGTCCTCAGGATGTTCTCATCTCCTTCTTACCGTTAGCGCATATGTTTGAAAGAGTTGTAGAGGTACGCTGTATTTCACACCGCACGTGTGTGTGTGTGTGTGTGTTTTACAGGTTCACTGCATGCTAAACCAGACAGACATTCACATTTCTTACCTACCACTAGCACACATGTTTGAGAGAGTGGTCGAGGTATGTATTATGCATGCACACAGTCATTAAAAAATGTTTAATATATTTTCTATACAGTTTGTAACAAAGTTAATTTTTAAGGGATATTTTGGTTAAAGGAATAGTTCACCCAAAAATGAAAATTTGTTGAAAACTTATTACCCTCAGGCCATCTAAGATGTAGATAGGTTTGTTTCTTTATCGTAACAGATTTGGAGAAAGCTAGCATTACATCACTTGCTCACCAATGGATCCTCTGCAGTGAATGGGTGCCGTCAGAATGAGAGTCCAAACAGCTGATAAAAGCCTCACAATAATCCACAAGTAATCCACACCACTCCAGTCCATCAATTAACATCTTGTGAAGTGAAAAGCGGCATGTTTGTAATAAACAAATCCAAATTATTGTGATGTTTTTATCAGCTGTTTCACCTCTTATTCTGACAGCACCCATTCACTGCATAGGATCCATTGAGCAAGTGATTATATGCTAAGTTTCTCCAAATCTGTTCTGATGAAGAAACAAACTCAGCTACATCTTGGATGGCCTAAGGGTGAATACATTTTCAGCAAACTTTCATTTTTGGTTGAATTATTCCTTTAAATATATGATATTTTGATTTCTTGACTGCATATATATGCTGTATATATAGAGAGAGAGATTAATTTGCATTATATTCTTGTTGCATAATTGTGTTTGTTTTGTGTGTAGGGTGTGCTTCTGGTCCATGGGGCCAGGATTGGATATTTTCAGGGTGATATCCGTCTACTGATGGACGATTTGAAGACTCTTAAGCCCACTATATTCCCTGTAGTGCCCAGACTACTCAACCGCATGTTTGATAAGGTACTTCTGTTTAGTTATACACACATAAACTGTTTGCATTTATGTGTGTGAGCTTAAATATACTCAGTGATCTTTGCTCATTATACATTCATGAATGTTTGCATTAAGATCTTCGGACAGGCGAACACTCCTCTCAAAAGATGGCTGCTGGATTTTGCTACCAGTAGGAAAGAGGCGGAGCTTAAAAGTGGAGTTGTGAGGAAGGATAGCATGTGGGATAAAGTGATCTTCAGCAAAGTGCAGGTAACCAGACAAAGCGGAGAAAGAGTGTGTTAGAGCCCAAGGACAGAACAATCTGATGGAAACCATAGAGAACCTATAAAGACTCTGTTGCCTAGCAACACACAAATTCAAAAATATTCAGCATCCAAATGCCTAACATTTATAAAGCAAAAAAAAAAAAAACAAAGCAAGAGAAATCATGTCTCATCTAAAGGCTCATTCACACCAAGGACGATAACTATAACTGTAAAGTTGTAATGATCATTCTGATCCTATGAGAATATGGAAGTCCACAGCACAGCCATAACAATACTGATGCAAAGGAACGATATTGTTGGAATCATTTTCAGAATGATTTTTGGTAACATTTTACATAAAGCCTGATTGTATAATGCATTACAACACACATTTTGAATACCTTTATAATGCATTATACATAAAGGCTTTAAGTAAAATGTTTTAATGCATAATGTGTTTTAATGCATTATACTTTCTAACAATGTATAACAATTAATAGATAAGTATTATAATGTATTATAACTGTGGTTACAGTTATTGATCAGATCATACAATGCATTTTAAGGTGCATTACAAGGCATAATTAATGCATTAAAAGGTAATATTGTTTATAGTTATCTTTCTAATTATTGGTTATCATTTTTGGTGTTTTTTCATGTTTTTCAAAAAGTGTCTTATGCTCACCAAGGCTGCATTTATTTAATCAAAAATAAAGTAATATTATGAAATATATAAAATATTATGAACATATTATGATATATATATATATATATATAAATGTAATTTTTTCCTGTGACGCAAAGCTGAATTTTCAGCATCATTACTGTAAGTGTAATGATCCTTACATGATCCTTCAGAAATCATTCTAATATGCTATGTTGCTCAAGTAATATTTCTTGTTATCAATGTTGAAAACCATTGTGCTGCTTATTATTTTTGTGAAAACTGATATATTGTTTTTCAGTATTTTTTGATGCAGTATTGAGCCTTGTTATGAATAGACCGTATGAGTTCTTCTGCTTATGTCATATCTACAATAGTTTGCTCAGAACTGTCACTTATATAAACTGTCACAGATATGAAATGCAGTTATTAATTAAACTCTATAACCTTTTTGTAACTAAACTATGCATGAACATAACACTCCAAACAGAACTGTGACAACTGTTTTCTGCTACTATGTACCATAACCTTATAGTGACTCCTGTGACTCCCCCTACAGGCCAGTTTGGGTGGACGTGTGAGGCTCATGATCACAGGAGCCGCTCCTGTCTCTCCAACCGTCCTCACCTTCCTGCGAGCAGCGCTGGGCTGCCAGGTACACAAACACACAGAGACCTCTGTTCTCCTGCTATCAGTATTCCCACAACTGGTTTTTAGGTTACTGTTTTTTATAATTCTTTTTTTGGTAGTTTTATGAGGGTTATGGGCAGACAGAGTGTACGGCAGGCTGCACTATGTCACTTCCTGGAGATTGGACAGCAGGTAAGATGATGTACACGTGTTAACACATAAAACAAACAGATACACCTTAAGTAACGTATAAACATCCTGTAACACAAACTCTCTTGGTCTCTGTACCCAGGTCATGTGGGAGCACCGCTGCCCTGTAACTTTGTTAAACTATTGGATGCGCCTGAAATGAATTATTTTGCAGCAAATGGAGAGGGAGAGGTGTGTCACCAGTTAAATTATAGAATTTTAAAAGGAGTGTTCTGGGTTTAATACAAGTTAAGCTCTATTGACAGCATTTGTGGCTAATGCTAATGGTGTACCTCTCAGTTGACTGGTGTGGGGCTGTGTGTGTCCTCCACAGGTGTGTGTGAAAGGATCAAATGTGTTTCAAGGTTACCTGAAGGACCCAGAGCGGACCTCAGAGGCCATAGATAAAGACGGCTGGCTGCACACCGGAGACGTCGGCAAATGGCTCCCGGTAAATTCCATATCTTCTCTTAACACTTCTGTGCCTTATTTACTCTCTTTCGTATCTTTTTTAGTCTCCCAGTTCAGTTCTAATTTAATCAGTGTCCTTATTTCTGTGAATCGTCTACTTCAGGGGTCGGCAACCTTTTGGGCATGAAGAGCCATTTTAAATTTTTCTGGTTAATCACTGTGCCAATAAGCCCCACTTTCATCTTTCTCTCTTTCCTTTGCATCACTGGATATAGCTGTCAGTCATTTAAAATTTCCATCATAAAACAGTTGACATATTAAATGATTTGCGTTTTGCAAATTTCCATCTTACCTCAAAACTGACGTTTCACGCTGGAATTTGCATTCTGCTTCTGTGAACAGTAAACCTACTACTTTGATTTGATTGGCCAACATTATTTTGACATTGACGAATGCTGTTTGGTTAAAACTACTGTAAAAACAGCAATACTGAAAAACAAAGCAAGAGATATTCATGTCTTAAGGCCCATTCAAGGATTATTACTATAACTATAAAGTTTTAATAATCGTTCTAATTCTATGAGAATAGTCCACACCACAGCTATAAGGATAATGACACAGAGGAACAATATCACTGGAATGATTTTCAGAACCATTTTTATCAGCTGATGAACAAACACACTGACAGCCAATCAGAATCTGCCCGATTTTAAAACCCTAAAGTATTTAAAGCAGCAGAAGACATTACATTATTAGCATGTACATTTTAATGAACAAGTAAGATATTAATTGTCACTGGCATTAGTGCTCATAGAGTCAGTGTAATTTTTACCTTCATGTAGCCACCAACAACCTAACCACGAGCAGTACCCTTTAGCACATAACAGAAACTTTTAAATGTCAAACATAACAGCATTAAACAGGTTTTCCCTTCACTACAAACCCATAAAATAACACTTAATTTCAACTTGTATTCTTCTTATCCAGTGGGTGGGTGCTTAAATTACACCAATATTAAGTTAATGTGATGATTAAAATTGTCAAATTAAAAGGTTTAAATAAATCAATAATTTTAATTTGCAACCATGCATTTATTTGTGATAACAGGTCTCTTGAATTACTACTTAGAGCTGTATATATTTGGTGAATATTATAAAAATTTTAAATAATTGTTTTCAAATTTTTTTTAAATATAATGTATATTACTGTGATGCAAAGCTGAATTTTCAGCAGCCATTACTTCAGTCTTCAGTGTCACATTTCTTATTATTATCAATGATGTTGAAACAGTTGTGCTGCCTAATACATTTTTTTCAGGATTCTTTGATGAAATATAAAGTTCAAAAGAAAAAAGAAAAGTTATCGTGATCAAGATTTTTCCACACTACTGCATGCGTGTCCACTGAACTTCTGCACAGTCCTTCCAAATTGTTGCAAATTTTGTAATATTTTGAAGTTAATGCTTGCGTTTTAAGAGAACAGAAACCTTGCATATTCTTTTTTATTTAATTAGTGAAGTTGAGTATGCATTGTTTTAGAATGGGACTCTGAAGATTATAGACAGGAAGAAACACATCTTCAAGCTGGCTCAGGGTGAATACATCGCTCCAGAGAAGATTGAGAACATCTACATCCGCAGTGACCCTGTGGCTCAGGTTTTTGTTCATGGAGACAGTCTGCAGGTGAGAGAGAGTGAACCATTAATATTTGATGTAATGGGTGAAATTACATTGTCATTTGCGGTGAGGGTGCGGGTCTGAAAATCAGGCGGACTACGGGTCCAACAGCCAAGACTCAACTTAAAGGGTTACTCCACCCCAAAATGAAAATATTGTCATTAATCACTTACCCCCAAGTCGTTTCAAACCCGTAAAAGCTTTGTTCGTCTTCGGAACACAATTTAAGATATTTTGGATGAAAACCGGGAGGCTTGTGACTGTCCCATAGACTGCCAAGTAAATTACACTGTCAAGGCCCAGAAAAGTATGAAAGACGTTGTCAAAATAGTCCATCTGCCATCAGTGGTTCAATCTGAATTTCATGAAGCGACGAGAATACTTTTTGTACGCAAAGAAAACAAAAAGACAAAAAAACAAAAAAATCGCTTCATAAAATTCAGATTGAACCACAGATGGACTATTTTGACGATGTCTTTCATACTTTTCTGGACCTTGACCTTGTTATTTACTTGGCAGTCAATGGGACGGTCACGGTTTTCATCCAAAATATCTTAAATTGTGTTCCGAATATGCTGTTCTACTTGTCTGTGTCAGCCGCACCATACGGATACGTTTTCTACGTTTATTTACGCTTTGATTTGAACGAAAACAGCTTATCCGTGTGGTGCGGCTGACACAGAACAGCATACGCACTTTTTGTACGCAAAGAAAACAAAAAGACAAAAAAACAAAAAAATCGCTTCATAAAATTCAGATTGAACCACAGATGGACTATTTTGACGATGTCTTTCATACTTTTCTGGACCTTGACCTTGTTATTTACTTGGCAGTCAATGGGACGGTCACGGTTTTCATCCAAAATATCTTAAATTGTGTTCCGAAGACGAACGAAGCTTTTACGGGTTTGGAACGACATGGAGGTAAGTGATTAATGACAAAATTTTCATTTTGGGGTGGAGTAACCCTTTAATTTGATACCCACTGAAAGGCAGCGGCTTTCAAACTGTCCCGTGCTTATTTGTGTTTGCGCTCTGTAGTCTGAAGGCCGTCAACCGTTTCTATTTACAACACAATTTGCAGAGTTGAGCATTGTACCCAAACAGGACCCTGGACTTAATGACTGTCACTTCTACACAGCAGTGAATCAGAGAGTGTGGATGTGGTTTGGTGGGTCAGAGGATAGAATATGTGTGGGTATGTGCTATAAGTGAGAGTAAACCCATCCTGTGTCTTTGTAGGCATGTTTAGTGGGTATTGTGGTTCCTGATCCAGACTTTCTGCCAGGATGGGTAAAGAAAAGAGGCATTGAGGGCTCCTACACTGAAATGTGCAAAAGCAAGGTAAAACACTTACACAGAAAAAAAGACACTTGAAAGCTCTGGATTCAATGCTTTAATTTTTTATTTGCTGTTGAAAGCATTAGGACTTGAGATTTTGAATGAGCTGTAGTGTTTAAATGGCCTGAGCCACCCTTAAAGATCTGATGTCTGATATTGTGTTTAAACAGGAACTGAAAAATGCCATCCTAGAGGATATCATTCGGCTAGGCAAAGAAGCTGGACTGAAGTCCTTTGAACAGGTGAATCTAATGAACACAATTCTTGATAACTTCAACACTGCTGCAAATCACCTTTTTACACAAGGTTTTAAGCAAGGTTTTTAACCAGGGTCTGGGGATCCCTGGTTGTCCATAAATTACTGTAGGAGGTCCGTTAACTCACAAATAACACACAAAATGTTTTTTTAAATTTTGAAAAAAATCTTTGATATAGCATATAAAAAAAATCTAAATATGAATAAGAATTAATTTCTAAACAATTTGTGCAATAACCTTTTAAAATCATAATTAATTTTTTTTATACAGAATAAAAATTATATTTATATTAATAACACAAGTGTAGCATAATGTAAGTTATGTACATTATGTAACGTAATTGTTAGTGTTGATCAAATTTCTACATTAAATTAATTTTATTGTCCAAATGAGAGAGTAACATCATTTTAAGAATGCATTCTTAAAAATAATTATTAAAATAATGTTAATCTCTCTGTTGGACTATAAAATGAAGTTAATTTAGAAATTGGGTCTACACTAGTTTAGCATAATGTAATAAAATATCATTTGTATAATTTTATTTTACAATTATTATTTCTACTAATAGTATAATTGTTATAAATAGTATAATGAGATATACAGAAATATATATTAAATATAATTATGATAAATATTTTGAGTCCCTAAATAATATAGTTATAGTTAATATTAAAATTATTATTGTCATTAATATTGTTAATCTGAAAAGTAAAATTTTTTTTTTTTTTTTACTGGGGTCCCTGGGTCAGAAAGGTTTGATGACCCCTGTACAAGAATGACTGTATTCTTTTCTTATCTCTGTGTTTGTGTGTGTAGGTGAGAGACATTGCCCTGCACATGGAAATGTTCTCTGTTCAGAATGGACTCCTCACGCCAACACTGAAAGCAAAGAGAACCGAGCTGAGAAACCACTTCAGAGAGAAGATAGACCAGCTCTACGCTAAAATCAAAATGTGAACAACTACAGAAAGAGTGAGAGAGAGAGAGACACCCGTCTACACTGAGGGTGAACTAGAACACCCCAAACATGCATACTTGCAATGTGGTGATGATTATGAAGGAGGTGCTCCAGTTCTGTCATGCTGTTCCATCACTCACATGGTGGGGAGAGAAGGACCACTGCGGCTGGTACTTTTGTCATTTCTACCACTTGGAGGTGCCACAGTCATCTCTCAGAAGAGGTGAAGTATTGTCCCACCAGCGAAGCACATACCAAACATTTCATGAGCCCTGCTATTCATCTGTGATGGCACCTGGAAGTGAACCACCCCAATGCTTTAGGCCAGTGAATGCCTTGAGTGTAATAACCCAGAACACACCTGCAAGATCATATAAAACAAAACGACAAATGCCAAAAAGGTTTCTGATTTGTAAACCATGTGCAGATATTTTTCTCAACACTTATTTAAAATAGAGTGGTTTCCATTAAACTTCAGTAAATGGATATTTATCAGTGCTTACTATTGAAATTTATATTGTGAGTCACAATGCTTTTGTTATGGTAACAAACAAATGGTATGGTTATGTGTTTGACATCTGGTCTAAACAGGTCTTTTCTATATCTAAATAATAGATTTTCACTGAAATTGACAGTGAAATGACATCACAAATTGGTTCTTGTTGATACTCAGATTCCACTAACAGCACTTTGGAATCTCGGTACATCTCAAATGTGCCTCTCTCCTGGAGATTAAACCTTGTATATAGGTTATCTATTTATGTTTGTACATCTTTATTGTATTCATGTAAATTGTGCAAACAGTTATTTGTAGCATGCGGTGTTGAAGAGAGAAATAAACTGATGGCATTGTCTTTTAATAGTGTTTGGGTTCCTATTCATTAACGTTGTAACAGTGCCTATGTTAAAAAAAAAGGGAGCTTTACACAGTGGAATTGTAGTATTTCTGGTTCATATTCCACAGAATAGCCAAGACAGTGGGAATTATCTTGGAATGGGTGAGAACTGCGATATTAAGCATAAAATTAAGTTGAGTGTAGGTTAAAAACTCAAAGAAAACACAAAAGACATTAATACGCTACAAATCACAAGAAAAATGTGACTTGTGGTACAGAGCTGCTGTATAAAAAGGCCACTTGGTTGCCTAATATTTTATTCTCTGGTGCCATTTTTATTTAAAAATGTTATTTTATTTTATATTTAAAAAAACATCAATGTGGGCAAAAAGATTCCATTACAATATAATGTGTACCATAAAGAACTACTCTATGACCTGCTACTAAGAGTACAACAATGATTTTCATATAATTGAAAGAATGAAACTGAAAAGGCAATGAGGCATATGGTAAAAAATGTATGGATGAGAAACTCCTCTCCTTGCTTCCATTGTCGTTTACTCTCACCTGTGCCTAAGGCTATTGAGCCACCTGAGCAAACTTTCTTAATAAAAATACCCAGAAATTCAAGAAACTAGTCTCACTGGCTGTCAGTGTCCTACACAATTTATAGACACTGGAAGCAGAATAACATGCTTTTTGCAACCTGCCTAGGAACCAACAAACACACATTATAGATTCAACTGTCCTCTGGAAATACATTTCTATAGTTTCCAAACATCATTTGATTAAAGGGGTCCTATTATGCTTTTTCACTTTTTGAATTTTAGTCAGTGTGTAGTGTGTATGTTTGGACATAAAAAAGATCTACAAAGTTACAAAGAAGTGCTGCTGCAAATTTGGTGCATCAGAGAAAACGAAGAAGAGCTGCTTGTAGCGTCAAGTTTTGAGGGGAGTCATGAGGGAGTACCATAGGGGAGTACAGTGCTGGTTTCGCCAAAAAGATTTTGCTGAAAGACGGAGCAGTTCCCACTTTGTCGGGACAATCTGCTGTATCTGCATCACAGCCTGTAAGTGTGCTGCTTTATTTGTTGTTGTGTGTGTTATTTACGTTTCAAAGTATAAGTTGTATGCCGTTTCTGCGATGTAATACATATTACCGTTGCACTTATCTGTACATAGTAAATGCAGTTGTTTTTAAAGCGGTTGTTGACATCCTATCTAAAACGTGATTTAGCCAATAAAACAACAATAGCGTTTCCAGTCTAATATGTCTTGCAATATCCGTGCGTGGAAAGGTTCTGCGCGATCCTCTTGTTCAATATTCTCGGGGTCTGAATCCGGCTCAAATTGATATGGCAATATTGACGCCATCGTTAACTATACCTGAGCAGACTTAACTTGCTGATTTGGTAAGGGGCGTGGCAGTACTGAAACACCGTCTAAGCTGTTCGCCAATCACAACGCACTGGGACAGTTAACCAATCACAACGCATTTCTTATTTCGGAAGGCGGGCCTTCATCAAACCCGGAACTAATCGAGCCGTTTGTGCCAGGCTGGGGAGAAAGGTATTGTAATAATGTAAATTATGTGAAAAATAATGCGTTTTTCGAACCACCAAACATGAGATCATGTTCTAGTACACCGCCAAAACAAAATCAAGACTTCGTAAAAGAGCATAATAGGACCCCTTTAATATAGCATACAGTACTTGAAAATGTCTTCAAAATGCATGAATCATGTTGGATAGATCCAGTCTTTGATTCTGATTGATCAACAAGCTAACAAAACAGCATGCCTCCATACTTTTGTATGCTTTCATTTGTTTTCTGGAGTTGAAGGATGTCTGGAGGACAAGGTTGCTTATATCTACCGCCTCGATGACAGGCAAGTATTAAAATTCAGTTGAATATCGCTCCTCGTCATAACATAAGGATCACGTCCAACATATGTTGGAGTAAAGGAGTAAACATTAAGCGGATGAGACCCACGTCTGCAGGGCAGGGACGTCCAAATTGTAGAATCTAATAAAGGTAGACAGCGACGACCAGCCGGCGGCCGCACAAATCTCCCCAATAGAGAACCAGGCCCAAGAGGAGGCCATTTCCCTGGTGGAATGGGCCCTCACACCTATAAGGCAATGCAAGCCAGCTAAGGTATAGACCAGAGCTGTAGCATCTACTATCCAATGAGATAGTCTTTGCTTTGTGACCGGCAGCCCTTTAGAGCGGCCTCCAAAGCACACAAAAAGCTGCTCTGTTTGTCTAAAAGACTCAGAGCGCTTAATGTAAACTCGTAGTGCCCGGACAGGGCACAACAAATTGGGACCTTGTTCGCCATCTGTTCCAGGGAGGGCTAAAAGGAAAATGACCTGGACTCTAAACGGAGTTGAGAGCACCTTCAGTACATAACCGCTGCGTGGTTGAAGAACGACTTTACAGTCATTGGGTCCAAACTCAAGACAGGAAGCACTGACAGACAGGGCTTGCAAGTCACCTACTCGCTTGACCGTAGCTAGGGCCAAAAGCAGAGCGGTCATGACCCTTAAGCCAGCTGTTTGAAGTGGCTCAAAGGGGGAACATTTGAGGGCTCTCAGGACTATAGACAAGTCCCATACTGGCACAGTCCAAGGGTGAGGAGGATTTAACCGCCGAGCGCCTCTAAGGAACTTAACGACCAAGTCGTTCCTGCCAATTGTCCGGCCAGCCTCGAGAGAATGATTCGCCACGATGGCTGCCACATAGACTTTAAGCGTGGAAGGGGTGCGCCCCTTATCCAGCAGCTCCTGCGGAAAGGTTAGCACGTGGGACACGTCACATGACACCGGATTCTGGCTTTGTGCTGGTCACTGAAGACTGACCATTTGAGTGCATAGAGGCACCTTGTGGACTGAGCTCTAGCCTCTAAAATGGTATTAGTAACTCTCGCTGGGAGTTGGCTAGACCAGTGTTTCCCAACCTTTCTTTAGTCGCGGCACCCTTTGGAAATTTTTACAAACTTGTGGCACCCTACAAAATTAATTTTGTCACAATATTTGAATTTCTAACTTCGATGTGATAATTTGAAAGTATAGATATTCGGTACAACAGGGAAGAACTGCAGAATATAATGTCATACAGATATTTTTAATATTATTAAAAAAATTGTCCATCAATGGTGGCAATCAGTAGGCTAATTTCTAATGAAAAGACCAATTTATATGACAGATTTTAATGTAGGCTTTTATACATATGTAAACATGATTTAATTACCATTATAACTAGCTATCTCACAAATTTTTGCTCACTCAAGTGTTTTTTTTTATTTTACAGTGGGGTAATTTTGGTGCAGTAGCAAGAGATAGCTTGATTTCAAACTTTGAATTGAATAAAAAATGACAAGGAGGCTAAGCAGTTAATAATAAAATAAGAACAAATAAAGAAATTAATAATGATAGCACAAATAAAAAATAACGACAGGCCTTCGAATTAAATAAATTGCTTTTTAGTTTTTCAGGTAGGTCTAACAATAGGGTTAAGATATTTAACTTTTTTTTTTTTTACCAATTATCCAAATAATGTTTAATCCTAGAAAGCTATTATCATCAGAGGACACATGAGCATAACATAGCGGTTAGCAGATCAATGAATGAGAGGGCAGCGTTACCAGAGTTGCCCATATACCACACCATGTTACAACACAGTAGGGCTATTGCAGACAGAAACAATACTGAACGACATCGATGTTTCCTGTCGGCTCAATTTTTGAGTGAACTTTGCTGTTCCAAATCGCATGAACGGTATACGAGTGGAGCTGAGCGGAGCGCACACACATAGAGCGGGATAATACGCAGAGCGTTACACCACGTGAAAGTGAAACCTGAGCGGTGAACTAATTTTCGGCAGCCGAAATTTTCGGTGCATCTCTAATTATTGGCAACATCAGAAATGGATATTATATAATAGATGCTTTTTTGAACATTTTAGCAATTTAAAAATATTTAAAAAATTATTTTTTTACACGGCACCCCTGCTCTCGACAGACGGCACCCTGGCACCCCGGTTGGGAAACACTGGGCTAGACTCCCGTCGAGTAGCCATGAAGGCTCAACAGTTCCGGCTGGGGATGCCAAATCTTGCCCTGTGCTTGCGAGAGAAGGTCTCTCCTCAGTTGTATGGACCACGGCACTGCAGATAGCAGCTGGATCATCTCCGGGAACCAGACTTGGTTCCTCCAGAGGGGGGCCACGAGGCTTCCCTGATTTTCCCTGACTCGCCTGATAACCCCCACGCCCACTAGTCAGCGTCAGATGCCGTCAAGGACATGGAGTCGTTGATGACCACCTCTTCTTCAGAAGTGCCAAACGAAAACCAGGCCACTCGCACTCCGACCAGGGGCGCTGATCCTCACGTGCAAAGCACACCGGCGATATGAGGCGCTGCGAGGAGAGTGAAGCACGCGGGCGCTGGGCCAACGCAACATCACGAGAGCCCAAGAAGATGGCCCTGCTATTCCGCTGCTTCTTCCTCTTGGGAGAGAAAGGAGTCGGGAGGACAGAGCGGGGAGGACCGCCTTCATGAAAGAAGGTGATCCGTGAGCGAGTTCTCGCAGTGAGAACATGAAGTCTCGGTGAGTGCAGCCTCTGGGTGGGAAGGGTGGTAAACCCCCAGACAGGCGACACACTCATGGTGACCGTCTGCTTCGTGCAAGGGTTTCTTGCACAAGCTGCAATCAAAGCAACATTTAAAAAAAAAATGCGCTTGGAAAATTGCTCAGCTTCCGTCACCGGATGGCCGCAGGGGAACTCCTTCCACTGCTAGTGGCTTGATTCCATGATGGGAGAGACAGTCTGAGCTTCTTGATTCAGCTTCTTCTGCTTTATCGCAGAGTCAGCGAAAAGATGGTCTCGTCGCTGGAGGAGAAGATTCTGATGAATTGGCACTCCGGGCCGACTTATATAGCAGTCAGCTCCGCCCCCTTCTGGCAGGCTCAAGGTTTAAGCAGCTACACAAACGTTAACAAATCAGGCTTCAGTAACAGAGTAAACAGGAGTTTCCCCAAACAAGTTGTCAATGACGATGCAACAGAAGTTACCTTTCGATAGTTAACAAGCTATAAACGATAAAGACAAGCTTTGACCGCTTCAACAAAAGGTTCTGTGCATCGCTGCGCAACACCCTTAGCAACATAATATAGTGTCAAATCTATTCCATGTATTATGTATTTCAGCTAAAAACTTTGTGTAATGAATTATGAGTGACCCTTGTTGTCGTTATGTAAGCGTCATTCACCTTTAATTTTGAGGCCACATCCTTCCAGCTGTCTTCTCATATTTGAGGTAGGTTGATATGTGTGTCTGTGTGAAAGCCCACAGTTTCCGAACAACGGTGGAAATATGACTATTTCTTTTTTTGTTTTTTTTTGTTTCAGGTAAGATAACGTTACTCATCAATTTACTGTAATGACTCTTCCAAACTAAAAGACAGAAAAACGGAAGTATATCATTTAATGAATTTACTTCAAAAAAAGTAGCATGCATACATTTTTGGTTTTAATATTTGTACTCTGTGGTAACCGTTTTATAAAAGCAATAAGAGACTCCAGGCGTGCTGTATTGTGAACAAGTCACGGCCTCTCGTACCTTATTGCTTAGAGATTGACTAATCATCCAGTGCACTGCAGAGCTGTTTAATTACATACAAAAGCTCTAGTTTACACACACAGAGAGAAAAAAAATATGTGCAATAAACATGAACAGTATGTTTTTCATGTATGCGTACATTAGTATCTCATATCTAACACACAATGCATGCATGACCTGAACTGAAATAATTCTATGTGATTTTTCTCAGATGACTGTTGCTATCATGCTGTTCATAATCATCTTGAAAGGACTAAATAAAGAGCATTCCAGATTAAATACAAAATTAAGCAGTGTGGTAATAATTGTGTCCATTACCACAAAAAGTGTATTATATATGCACCTACAGTGATGGTTGTTAAACCCACAGACTTCAACTTAAATCCACTGCTGTCAATGTTCGTACAAGTTTTTATTTCTGTGGGAATGCACCAGATGCCACTGATACCGTGACTTGATTTAACCCCAAGTATGTCTGTAAATATGCATCATTTTGTCTTAATGGAAACCTACACATGACATTTCAGAAGTTATATCAAAATCTGTTAACATGGTTCAGTGAGAGGCACCTGGGAATAGTTCTGATTGTTGTTTTTTTGCTTTTCATATTAAAATAGGCACACTGGCTCTCCTTCAATTAGGATGAATCTCAGATCTTACCGATTTAATGCCCAACTCTGATTCCCTTTCAACAGTCAAATTAGTGCAATAGCCTATTAAAATCCCTGATTACTGTAATTCTAAAAATCCCAACATGGCCTGCCACTGGTGATTGTTCATTATTAGATTTTGATTAGAAAACCAGAGGCAAAAGACAAGAAAAACAGTATATAGTCACAAGGTAAACAAAAACCTGAGCACCTATATTCACATACAATATTTTAAATGCCAATGAGAACTACAATAACAGTCCTGAGACAGAGAAATCCCAAACTGAGCATCCAGCTAATGCTCCTGCGAAAAAAAGGGTCTTAAACTCAACCCGTACACTATAGTTGTGATATTGATAGAAAAAGCTGGAAACGCTCTAACAGTTCCCTTGTCCCTTCAAGCAGTGAAGTGCATCTCTTTGGTGAGCATTGAGACAATGCAGGGGATTTGTTTCTTGGCGTCAAAGCCAGGCAGGTTGGAGGTCGACTCAAAGTCGAGTGCCACTTTATGATTGACCCTGGTCATGATCTGCATGAGCTCTAGTTCTTTGCCATACTTTGCTATCATTTCACAAAGGGACTGAATGAACCAAGAGCCAGTCATCGTGTTTCTCCAGGAGTAGTAACCTGACAGAGGAAAGAAACCCCATTAGGAAAAAGACTCCATGTTATGTTTATGTTTAAATTACCTTCACTAGGATTTTCTCAGTAAAAAAAATAAAATAATTAAATATATACATATATATATGACTTGGTTGATTAATTAATCAGCATATCATGCAATTAATTCTATTGCAAATTTAAATCAATTGACAGTCCTAAAAAATACTTAATACTATCAGTAGCCACATTTATACACAAAAAGTACAGTAAAAACAATATTGTGAAATATAAAAATTTTAAATAACTGTTTTCAGTCAATAGATATTTAAAATAAAATTTATTCCTGCGATGCAAAGCTGAATTTCCAGCATCTTTACTCCAGATTTTAAGTGTCATATGATCCTTCAGAAATCATACTAATATGCTGATTTGCAACTTAAGAAACATTTCTTATTATCAATGTTCAAAACAGTTACGCTGATTAATATTTTTGTGGAAAATGATTAATAGAAAGTTCAAAAGAACAGCTTTTATTTGAATAACATTATCACATTATAAATGTCTTTACTGTAGCCTTTGATTAATTTAATGTGTTCTTGACTGAATAAAAGAATTGATTGCTTTCAAAAAAATAATAATACAATTCTTAGTGGTCCCAAACATTTGAACAGTACATTCTCTGTTTGTGAATATTTTATCCGATACTCACAGGAAGCGTTTGTGTGGTTAGTTTGTGTCTGTACCTGGTGCAGTAGAGTACGCATAGAGGAAGTCCGCCTCCACAGGGATCCTCATAGATTTATCTGAGCTGTCAGTCTCCACACCAGGATCCAGTTCTGTACCTCTACAAGCCTAGATAAACATAGCCTTCATAAATCTCAAGAGTGAAAACAAGTACTCCAAGCCCGCTCATTACAAACCTCACACTCACATCTGTTCACTCTCTCTCTCTCTCACACACACACACACACACACACACACACACACACACACAAACACAAACACAAACACACACAAAAGAGAACTGCAGAAATCAGGGATGTACCTGTATGAAGAAAAGTTTAGGCTTTCCCACTAGTGATGGGCAGCGGTCTCCTCTGAACAGGCTAGTTAACTGTTTGAGCTCCACAGACGTATCAGTGCCGAAAAACACTCCCTCATCTCCATGACTGAGCATCACACACACTAATGAAGCACAGTGGCTGTGGTCGTCACGGGCAACTGCGATAAAACAACAAACAGCCACGAATAATTACAATGGTTAAAAAACAGAGTATAATTATCAATTACCATCAAATCTGGGTATAGACAACTGATTCAGTGTAATTTTGTAATATTTCAGTTGCAACGCCAACAGATCTGAGAGCTAAGAGACAGAATATAAGAATTTTTTTGAAGAATTTGTGCAGAGTTGAATACGCCATACCTGCTGTTAAAACCTGCTTAATCTGCACAACTGTCTGGTCATTGTAGACTTTCACAGTGTATCCGAGCTTTCGAAACACATTCATTACATTTCCTGCATCTACGTCAGTGCCATTGCGTTGGTTCATGCCTGAAAGAAGTGAAGAACAAATAACCATTGGCTATATTACACATGACTGAAAGTACAAAGCATGATTTTTTGTTTTGGTTATTTTAAAAATTATGTACATTTTCATATATATCTGTGTATATACTGAATATATAAATATAATATTCAGTGTTTCCCCTGCCATTATATTAGGGGGGCGGCCCTAATTCTGTCATTTCTGTCTCTACGTTACATGGTCGCGCTCTCTGTATCGCGCACAGCGAAGTTCTGCCCCGATGCGCACACACAAGTGAGCACACTCCAACTCCTACTAGTATTTGTAAATATTAAGCTGCAAAACGACTATTTAAATATGAATTCTGCGTGTTTCTGTGTTAATGAATGGCACAGACGCGCGGTTTTGTTTACTACTTGTACTGGAGCGCGCGTGACGCTTGCGGTGATATTAACGTCTGCCGTCTCACTAATGAAAACATCTCCAGAACTGCTCTGAGAGTCACTTCGTGAGCATTTTGCCATTTCATTTGCGTAAAACTATCCTCATCATATCACATAAACACAGGAATGTAAAGGTATTCACTGCAACCCGTCAAAATAAAAGTTCGGTTTTTTATGCGTTCAAATAAGTAGACATGTTAAAACACAGAATTTGGTAACAATAAAACATAAGGTTGGAAAAAATTAAACATTTCATAGGGCCCTAAGACAATGGTTTTTGATTAATTCAATTTAATTTAATCATTAACAAGGAGTCCAGAAAAATTAAAACGGAAAAAAACAACCCCAAGCCATAAACCTACGGGAAACACTGATATTTAGAAGAGTTATATAGCGTTATGCTGCTCAACTTCATTCACTGTAGCATTTATTACTATCGATTTTATTTATTTCGTTTAACACTCGTGTTGTGTTCTGGTCATTTTGACCCAGAGAGGATTTTCTTGCTCCCACAAATGCTAGTTAATGTTGTCACACTGTCTAAAACTTACTGACTCACATAGGGTATAATTATTTACCAAATATTTTTGACAGTCTTTGTACTTCCCCCCCCCCACCCTGTTACACTTATGGTGTTCCCAGTCAAAAATGACCATTCTACAAAAATGTTATCAATTTCTCATGCTACATAATTAACAAGTCTTAAATGCAATCTTTTTTTATCAACTGGTTTTCTGTCAGTTAGCACAGGTTTTGTATCCAACAAATAATGCTTTTTCAAAAACTGAGGTGCATATGATCAGATCAATGAGGTCTCCAACCCAGGGTTTCTGCAGACTTGAACAAGTTAAATTTAAGACTTTTTAAGACCTTTTTAATACCACCTTATATGAAATTTAAGACCTAAACCTGTAATGGAAATACACATTTTATTACATACATATATGTAATATTTAATGTGTATAAATTAAAAAGAAAACAAAATATCAATGCTGTAATAAATCAGCTTTTACATACTTAAATCTGCATATTTACATTTATGAATATACAAATAAGAAATGTTGAGGGGAAAAATGCATACTTTTCAACAAACTTCTCAACTTTTTTGTTAAATTAACAAAATCTCTGGTAAATAAAACACACCTTAGTATCGATATTTTCTATTTGAGTATCGATACTTTCGATACTCGCGTCAGTATCGATACGCCCATCCCTACTGTCCAATGATTGTAAACAGTCATTAGGTCCGTCAGACTTAAGATATTTTAGCGGTAATGAGACCAAAAATAATTAAGACCCATCGAATCCGAATTTAAGACATTTTAAGACTTTTTAAGGCCTTATATTAGGAAAACGTTATTTAAGACATTTTAAGACTTTTTAAGGACCCGCGGACACCCTGCCAACCAGTCAGTTCCAAAAAGAAATAAAAACCTGTGCAGGCACACCAAATTAGAAGACCAAATTAGGTGAAGGCTTTTCTGGCCACTGAACAATTATAGGCCATAACATCAAAATAAATAATCACCTTCATAGTTATCAGCAAGAATTTCAATATCGGTACATTCCTAATACATTAACTAAATCTGTTCACCGTTCTGTTCATAAGGTAAATGCATTTCAACAATCATCTGAGTTTGATGAGCATTCGAACTGACAACCTTCACAAAAACACCTTCAACAGCACAAAACAAGTGTTACCTGTGTTGGGATCAAAGTTCTTGTTGTTGATGATGATGCAGTGGCCAATGCTGGGGTAGTTCAGGCTGTATCTGAAGGCATGTGACTGAGTCTTAGCATCAACCTCAATGGACTGCAGTCCGGATGCCCCAACCACAGCAGCACTGGACAAACATTATTGAACTGTATTTAATATAATTAATGGGATTACACAGATTTGTGTGGGTTTGTTCTTTAGTTCCATTTATACTTTATTCATTTAGAACTGTAATGAAGAATCATAGACTAAACATATAAATAATTAAAATAATAAATGCTCATATAAATAATAAACGTTAAATTAAAACCCTTCACGGTAATAGACCTAAATGCTATAATAAACAAGCAGCAACATGGCAGTCTATATATTTAAACACCATAGTAACAAAAAGAAAAGAAAGTGTTAGTGAATTCAATACGGTCAATGACTTCCGAAAGCTGCACAGCAACAGTCGTCATGCTCATCTTACTCTGTTGTATCCTCGCGCCGTGCGTCCACGCAGTCTCCGTTCATCTCCAAACGTTTAAAGATCACTTTTAAGGATAAAAAAGGTTTCTTCTCCAGAGGAAGCTGGTGGAAGTGTAACTGGAGACGTATAACGCGTTATAACCGGCCCTCGGAGGCGGCAGAATGATCACTGCAGCCGCATGCCGGATGGATTTTCTTTGTTGTTTGTTGACTCACACGACCAGCCAATGAGAAGCTGCACGAGTTGAAAAAAAAATGCAGCGTAATATATCAATTTGCAAAGTCAAAACCAGCAAGATCTCTCTTACAGCTGTAGATAATTCACATAATGGCTTTGTGTCAAAACCTAGTGAGCTGTCTTCCTAGACAGCGTGTTCCAAACGTGCGAGTTCACAAAGCGCCCAACTGTAACGTTAAAGGTTTTAAGACAGTGGCTATCATTGTAATGAAGGTCAAGTTCCGCGTGCCCTGCCAATGCATGGCGAATATAATACATTTGAGAAATCTGAATGTCTATTTAATAAATTTGAAGTTGAATTACTCCGTTGCACAAGTGAATCCAAGAGTCCACCGTGTCTATTTAATACAAATATTAAAGCTATGCAGCCGTATATGCATGGCGTTTCTTTGTCTGCTTTTCAACGGATAACATGTAAAGATTGACTAAAACACAACGCCTAAAACTTAAATGTCAGAAAACAATAAAGTAGATGCTTACCAAAATCTTGAAAACATCCTGTTATTGGGAGCTTGTAATGTACAGGATTCCGACAACAAAGCGGTTGCTCAGCATCCAGGAAGTGTACTGTGCTCAGGCTACACCTGTTTCTACCTCGAAGCCTTTGCGCTTGGCTATTGCGCTACAATATCGCCATCTGCTGGATAGATGCTTCTTACACAAACATTCTGCCACTTGAACATGTTCAGGATCCTCTGCGCTAAGTCAGCTCAGTTACAGGCCTTTATCAGTTATGTGCTAAACAACCATATTCAATGTTTTCATTTTAAAAATATTAATATGTGGTTCAGAAAACATGTGCATACTCTGAAAATCTTCACTGTATATTTGTTTATAATAATATAAAATATGCTATAAAACACAACGCTGACTCTTTTCATTTTTATATATATATAAAAAATCCATATTTATAATATAAGTCTGTATCCATATTTATAATATAAAGTCTACACATTGAAGTTAGCTATTTTTGGCTGAAACTATGTTGTAGTGTTTTACACTTTATTTATTTTTTATATATACAAGGTGTTGTTCCATTGTTCATTTTATAGTATCCTTAGGCATCCTTTTCCAACACATTGTTTCTTTTGCAGAGGTAGCTGAATCATATCTTCATTGTCCTGTTGAAGGAACAGACATCATAATGAAATGGCAGGCAGGCAGGTTTAATAAGAGGTCCTTAGACAAAATCTAAATATTTACAAAGGATTTTAAATACAAAGGATTTTAAATAGAGATATTATCATTTTTTTAAAAATCTGAAAAGTGAAATGAAATGAGAGATGACCTACCAAAGCTTCAGTGCTCCATGGGCATGGCCACTTCAGGATGTGCTGGAAACTTGGAGAGTCTCTGGGGTCTTTTCTCACATGTTTTTTTTGTGCGGATGCTGAACCACATCTACATTGTCCTGTCGAAAAGAAAAACAGTAATAGTAAAGTGAAATTGAAAAGTAAAAATGTAATGTTAAAGTGAAAAGTAAAAATGAGAGACTTACCGAATATCCAGTGCTCCATGGGCACGGCCTCTTCCAAGTGGACCTGGTTGCTCTCTTTAGAGACACAGAGAGTCCTGGTGATCCCTTGAGGAACCTGGCAGGCATAGGTGCTTCCTCTGAGGATGCAGTTGCCACAGGTGCTCCCTCTTGGGATGAGGCAGGCACCAGTGATTTATCTGGGGACCTGGCAGGGACAGGTACTTCCTCAGGGGATGCAATGGGCACTGGTGCTTCCTCTTGGGTTAAGGCAGGCACTGTTGCTTTCTGTTGAGACGAGGTGGGCACAGGTCCTTCCTCTGGGGACAGGCACTGGTGCTTCCATTCAGGGGCTTGGCAGGCCTTGGTGGTCCCTTTGGGGGCTTTAGGAGCAAAGGTGTCAAGATGACATCCCTTTTTAGATAAAGTCTAATATTTTCAGGGATTTTCAGTTTTCCCCTCAGTTGATGCCTGGCATGCACAGGTGCTCCCTGTAGTGACCCATCAGCCACGAGTTTTTCCTCGAGGCGAATATCCAGTGCTCCATGGGCACGGCCTCTTCCAAGTGGACCTGGTTGCTCTCTTTAGAGACACAGAGAGTCCTGGTGATCCCTTGAGGAACCTGGCAGGCATAGGTGCTTCCTCTGAGGATGCAGTTGCCACAGGTGCTCCCTCTTGGGATGAGGCAGGCACCAGTGATTTATCTGGGGACCTGGCAGGGACAGGTACTTCCTCAGGGGATGCAATGGGCACTGGTGCTTCCTCTTGGGTTGAGGCAGGCATTGTTGCTTTCTTTTGAGACGAGGTGGGCACAGGTCCTTCCTCTGGGGACAGGCACTGGTGCTTCCTCTTGGGTTAAGGCAGGCACTGTTGCTTTCTGTTGAGACGAGGTGGGCACAGGTCCTTCCTCTGGGGACAGGCACTGGTGCTTCCATTCAGGGGTTTGGCAGGCCTTGGTGGTCCCTTTGGGGGCTTTAGGGGCAAAGGTGTCAAGATGACATCCCTTTTTAGATAAAGTCTAATATTTTCAGGGATTTTCAGTTTTTCCCTCAGTTGATGCCTGGCATGCACAGGTGCTCCCTGTAGTGACCCATCTGCCACGAGTTTTTCCTCGAGGGACGAGGCAGGCACAGGTGCTTCCTCTTGGGATGAGACGGGCACAGGTGCTTCTTTAGGGGACGAGGCAGACACAGGTGCTTCCTCTTGGGATGAGACAGGCACAGGTGCTTCTTTAGAGGACGAGGCAGACACAGGTGCTTTCTCTTGGGATGATGCAGGCACAGGTGCTTCTTTAGGGGACAAGGTGGGCACTGGTGCTTCCTCTTGAGACAAGGTGGGTGCTGGTGCTTCCTCTTGGGATGAGGCAGGCACGGGGGTTTCCACCTTGGAATTGGCATGCACGGGTGCTTCCTCTGGGGACATGGTGGGAACAAGTGCTTCCCCAGGGGATGAGGTATTCACTGGTGCACCTTTTGGAGTCTTGGCAGGCCCTGGTGGTCCCTTTGGGGGCCTTAGTGGCAAGGGTGTCAAGATGACTTCTCTTGTTAGATAAAGCCTCAATAATATCCCCTTTTTCAAATCAGGCCGTTCTCAACTTCTTGTCTGTGTGACGTCACACGGACGAAGGCCGCTCCCACGATAGTTGATTGACACTTTATAACTGATATAAATTGGAAAAAAGCTTGGCTTTTGCCCAGTAAGTTTTGTATATTTAACAAGGTTAAGGAAGTCCATTATAAAATCCTTCACAAAATCTATCCCGTTAACTCTTCCATTACTAAATATTCTGACATTGATGAGAATTGTTCATTTGTGGTCTTATAGAAGAAACAGCTGCCCATTTATTTTTTGATTGTAGCATTACTAACAAATTTTGGGTTGATTTAAGTTTTTATATTTTTGGCACTATGAATGAGGTGTACCATTTTGCCTTCAAAGATATTATTTGTTATTATGAAAACCCAAAACACGTTTCTTTTGAATATGTTGTTAATTTATTTATTTTGTATGCAAAATTCTTTATCCATAAGCAAAAATGGTGTAAGTCCTCTTTGTGTCTTACACTTTTCCTTGCTGAATTCAACTCTGTAATTTAATCTCTTAGATTGATAAATAACAAAAAAAGTGACATTTCTTTGTTTTATGATGATGTGTTTAAAGACACGTTAACTTTATTATGATGCTTTTCTCTTCATGTGAGCTTAAACCCAGGTTTATCTTGTTGTTGATGTAAGTGTAAGAATAAAAGTTGTCAAAGATTTTCCCTGATGTTTGTTTGGTTTGTGAAGGGCATGCGCCCCCGATCTACCTAAATGCGTTTATGTTCGCGCGAATCATTCGTCATCCAGCCTCACTTACAGCAGAAGTGAGTATAAGGTTTTTTTTATGAATCTTTGCAATCGCTGTTCCTAATAACATGCTAGTTAGCAAGTTTTGCGGCTAAATGCAGCTAAAGTAAACAGTCTCTCAGAGCACGGTTTGTCACTCCACAGAAGAGAGGGGCGGGTTCAGCAGAGCTCATTAGCATTTAAAGCAACATGCAAAAAAAGGGTTGATTTCTGCAGAGCTGTTTTTGACAAGGTAAAAAGGGTGTTTTTTTACACTACCATTGAGAAATTTTAACCAAAGTATGTTATACTCTTTTATAGACTATATGTTATAGTCACTTAAATATGAATTGTTAACAGTATTTGTAGGAAGTATTGCAGGGTCACAAGTTTCTTGCTAAATCAGTATCAATATTAAGAAAATATCATCTCTCTACAGCAGTTATACTGTAAGTTATGCTCAAAGTAGGCTTAATGCAGACTGTAGAGTATCATTGTATTGTCTTTACCAAGTTATTTATTCTCTGATATAGTGTATGATGGCTTTATAATAATCAACATTTACTAATAATTAACAATTTATTAACTGTCCCCTTGTCACTAATAAACTGTGGAGATCTGTTTAGATTCATGTAATGGGTGGTCTGATTCTCTTGCTAATGTTTAGGCATTTTACTTGTGGTAAATTATGTTTTTTTGGGAAATGTGCCTAGCCAATTTATGTGCGACTAACACACTTTATAGGATTTTGGCATGAGTATAGTACCGGTAGTTCAGCTTGGAGAATGTTTAAGCATCAAAGAAAAGGAAAAAAAAAACTGATTATTCTTGGATCAGTTATATCATAAATAGATACCTTTATAAGGAGCAACAATGACCTGTTTTTTTAAGGGTCCCTAAAGATCGTTCTGACTGTTTGTTTCCCTTGTTTCAGACAGTTGCCTTCACTTTCTGACAGGAATAATGCATCTAAACTGCTATCAACACAGCATGTACTGCTCTAATCACAGATCAACACATTCAAGCATTGATCTCCCTTTATAAAAGTGAAGTATTTCAAGTTGAATATCTTTATTGTTCTGCCTAAGTGTCTTTGTGTGTATGAAAAGTAAATAAACGCATGCAAGACGAACACCCATTTTAGAGAATAATTTATTGCCAGTAGTAAAGCAGTTAAGCTAGTGGCAGTATTTAATAAAAATCATGAAACAAGACCATAGCATTGCTCACACAAACGCAGACCCTGAAAAAGTCACATGTCTGTGAATAATCTCGCACTATAAATATATTGGGTCCCATTTTCATGGTCAAAAAATAAAGATGTTCCAAAGTCACAATTTACAAAGAACAAAAAAAAAGAAAAGAAAACATAACATAACACATCACAAGAATATGCAGACATCCTTTCAGAAATGAACATGTGTTGTGAAGATCACACATTCACATCCTTGACATTTTTTTATGTATTTTTAAAAATTATTTTCTTTGCTTGTGAATGGACATACAGTAAGGCTGATACACACCATTTGAGTTGGTATACTACTTTTTCCTGTCTTTCTTTTTTGAAAAAAAAAGCAAAAAATATCTACAAAAACCTAGTAAAACCTTGAAACCAAAACTGTACATTAAAATTTACATTACAAATGAATGAGGATTTGTATAAAAAAATCAGTTTGCATGGTTATATCTATACAAATACAGATATCACCTTGATGATTGAAATTATGCTTTTCTCCCAATATCCATGACAATATATCAGTTATATTTTGTGTAAATTGTACATCTCAGCATGATCGTATGCATGATGATCAACATATTATTTAATGGCACAGCCAAGTCTAATGTTCTCCCCAATACTGTTAAATAATAATAATAATATTAATAACTGCCCACAAGAGCTACTGGAGAGAACTCGTGTTTAAGCACGTCTTTTCAAAACCTCTCTTGAGGGAGATACAGATGTATACAATGTGTGCGTTTGGATGTTTGGCATTTACGTTAAGTGTAAGACTACGTTTGTGTACCGTGTATGTGGTGTGGTTATGGTTTGAACACACAATCAGTCTCCTGTAGCAGGGTTTCATTTAGGCACTTTTGATATTCTGGATCCAGTGTCAGACTTCAGTATGCTGCTGCTGTTGAGAGTCCAGCGGCGGTATGATGAGCCTCTGAAACTGCGTTCCCTCCTCCTCTCCGCCGCTCTCATAATCGCTCATCATCACTTCTGACTCCTCACAGCAGGCGGACATGTCCGAGCAGGACGCCGTGGACGTGTACAGCGAGAGCGACATGTTATCGGCAGCGGGGGGATCGAAGTCGCGGCCATAGCCCAGCGGGAAGCCTCCGTGCCGGTATCCTCCGGTGGAGGATGATGTGATGGTGCTGGTGGGGTTGGTCTGGGGTTCGGGGTCTGATGAGTAATGGTGGTGGGGTAGGAATTGGGTGAGGCTGTAGAGTTGGGGCAAGGGTGGGCGCTGGCGTACTCCAGATCCTCCGGGACTAGAGGGGGCGCTGTTTAGCGCTCGTGTGGTGGGCTGCAATGTGCCGTAGCGATCCCCGTACTCCGGCACGGGCGGAGGAGGGGGCAAGTCGTCGTGGGAAGTAAAGTCATCGGGTGGAGGAGGGAAGTCGCTTTCAATGTCGTATCCGCCGGGATAGTAGTCCGTGTCCAACAGGGCGGGGTCACTGTAAATGGTGGGTGGGGCCTCCACTACCTCATACTGAGGAAATTCCTGGATTCCAGGAAGCTGAACACTCGGCATCCAGTCAGATGTGTCCCAATGATAGCCTGTCGGACAAAAATAATAGTAAGCATCACAGTGACAGGCCGCAATACAAAAAACAAAAACAACAACAACAAAAAGATTAGATTAGGTTTTACACAAATAAGAAGGGCTGGGGTCAATATCAATTCAACTTCAGAGAGGTCAATTTTAGTTTTGAAAAAAAAAAAAGGCATTCATAACCCATTTTACTTAACATTAATGTAGTATAGAAATTAGAAGTTGAGCAGGAAATTATTGAAATGTTGGCAGCCATAATCCCTTCTTATAACGCTTCTGTCGTTATTTGCTATAATTGACATAACTTTTATTACACTAATGTTAACTAACATTATGAAGATTTTTTTATAATAACATGCACTAATGTATTATTGACAATAAAATAAAAAACGAATAAAATAAAATGCATTATTATCAATAATTGAATTCAATAAAAATGCAAATAAAATCGCTAATTGCTTTTTTTTTTTTTTTTTGCAAGCTGGGATAATGTGCAGGATTTTCTTGTTTCTATATTAAATAATAATAATAATAATAACTTAATATAACAAATACACTATAATGTTAATAATGTCGACTTGAAATTGACAGAAAATCTTCCAATGCAAATGTTTTTTGTCAAATGTTAATTTGTGTTTTGTTAAAATGTTAAAAATGTTTTCTGTGCACTAACTGAAGTTGAATTGACTTCAACCCTTCATGAACCACACAGTTAATACCAGCCAGGTCATTTAAAACCAGCATGCAATGTCAGTATCACACCAAAACAATGCAGATCATTCAGAGTGCACACAAATACACACACCACACATGTACAGTAACTCAGAATATGTCTATTGTTTGTAGATTTACAAAACAACCTTGACAAAATATGACAATTAGTCAATACTTTCAAAGATTAATTTGTAAACATTATATTATTAGGGCGGGTGTTTTAAGGTTACTATTATAGAGCAGTTTGAGGGAATTTCAGGGAGACCATGTTTTACTGGGACACCAAAAAACAAAAAAACGTTTTGTGACGAAAAGCTGTGACAAAAATTGCACAATATCCAATTATTTCTAACGCTACCAAAAGAAGTGAGTTTATTTCAGACTATTTTTGTCACAGATTTTGTGGACATGCAGAGTTTTGTTATATTGAAGGGGGTAACCAAGCCAAAATGAAATCAAATGGAAAGGCATCAGGCAAACTGTACAAAATAAAAATAAATCACCTCTTGGGTTCTTGTGTTCATGAGCCGAGAATGACTCTTTAGATAAAAAGCAAACAGAATTGCACAGAAAAGAGAGGAAGAGAAAATGTCAAATAATAGGAGACCGAAGAACACTCTGGAAAAAAAGAGTGCAGTACAAGGTGGATACAAATGTAAGAGCCATGAAGTTATGAGACGATCTTCATGCCATTTGCTTGCACAGAAACATTTCATATCACAGTATGGTGGGAAGGTGAAATCAGTCTTGGTAAGACTGCAATTTTCCATCTCAAATAAGCTGAACAATCATGTGCCACTGAAATCAAATGAGGCACCTGATTGGCTAATGATGCATTTGATAGGAGATGTGATCGGTCATTTTTAATTTCTTTGTCTTTCTAGATGTGATATGGGTGAAGAAAATGGCATTTTGGAGCCCTAATAATTACCCACCAAACACTAATGACACAGATACCCAATAATCAGCAATGAAGCAGCAAAAGAATACCTTCATTCTCCACCGAGTCAACAACAGCGCTGACAAGGTGGATTACTGTCACTAGGGAGGCTTGTAAGAAGGGCAGATAAGAGAAATCTAACATTAATTTTTCAAGTAAACATGACAGGAAAGAAACACTGGAAGTCAAGATTGCAAGGTAGAGAAGAAACAGACAAAAGCGTTTCTCACGATGAGACATTGCATTCTGACATCTGACAAAACTGATGGATTGTAACTGATTTACTGGCACCTTCAGAACAACAGATACTAACAGGTTTTATGGGATTTTGGCTTCTGACAAGGGTGTGATCTGAGGGATGGGTTAATGGCAGAGGGATTCAGTTGTGTCGGGAAGGCACACGTCTGGGTTGAGCTCTGGTGGAGGACGGTGGGAATGACGCTGACACTGTGCTCATGATTACACACATTAACAGAGAGATAGAAGGAAGGATCAGGAAAATTCTCAAAGATAAAAGAGAACAAAGACACTCTCTAGCCCCAAACCAAAACCAGCAGATGGAGAAAAATTAAAGAAGCAGAGGAATATGTGGGTACATGGCCATAAGGAAATATGGACAATCCATTTAATATAATGCATTAGTGTTCATCAGAGGTTCAGTGGGGGAGTTGATAGGGCAAGGTCAGGGGTTGAAAACGTCAAATGAGGGTCAAGAGTCAATGGTTAGATGACTGTAGTCCCTTACACATGACTTATGTCAGGGTGTGCAAAACGATATGTAAAAAATCATATAGCAGGTTCAGACATGATTGTTCAATGTCTGTCAGACATGATGTGCTCATGCATTCAAAAACAGTTGAATGAAGTGCAGCAATAGAATTTGAGACGATGTTTAAAAAGTTGACTTTTGGAGTTGGGCAGTTATTGTTTTTTTGATGTTTATAGTGGCGAAGCTTAAATAGCAAAAACTGTGAGATGTAACTTCTCTTGTTTTCACACAAACTGTTATCTACAGTACTACAACTTGTTTGAAATTATCCCCCTTCAAACCACTGCTACTTAAAAAAAAACAAAAAAAAAACTTCATTTAGGAAATGGCATCCTGCAGTAAAAATAAGAAACTTTAAAAAAAAATTTTTTTGTAATTGAAATGAAGCTTAAATAAAATAAAATTTAAAAATTATATGAAAAACTTGCCTTGGCAACTAACTGAAATAAGAACTAAAACGGAAATGAAATAAAAGAGATCCACAAAAGCACATAAAATTGCTAAAAGTTAAACTAAAATGAAACAAATATTTAAAATATGAATAAATAACATAAATAAAACTTAAATAAACACTGCCATCAGGGATCCCTAATTTCAATGCATTTCTCAACACAAGCATCATTTGGTGCTTTGATCGGCCAATATCTAACATGCATAATATAAGGATTATAGTGCGTGAGTGATGATATACACACCTTTGACTAGATTCACACTGGATCAGATTCTCTCTTATCTTGTTTTTATTTTTGCATAATAATGCTATCATCCTACAAACTGTGCAGTAACCATTTGCTTCAAAAGGTCAGCAGCAAATGGTTCAAAACTGAAACTGTTTGTAATTTAAGCACTGTTACAAGGTTTGACCTGACCGCAACAGCGCCGGGGGAATGCTATTGCTTGACAGTTTGTTCTCTTCAGTTCAACGCACTGGGGAACGCTGCCACAAGTCATGTGAAAGGGCCCTCAGATACAGTAATCAGGATCAACAGAAATGTTGTGCTGCGTGTGCAGGAGACCCATCATGTGTACTTTTCATACCCTGCTTTTACACTCTGAGCTGATGTCTTCAACCATCCATTGGCTTCATTAAGAGACACAAAGAAAGGAAGGGGGAAAAAAGAAGAGAAGAGATCCAAAATATGAATTTCACACAGAGAACTAATAAAGAGACTATATAGGTCATTTTCAGATGTTGGCTTGAACTGATGAAAAACTTATGAGAAGCTGCTCTCAGCAATGGCAAAAAAAAGACGAGGGGGCTTAGACGGAAGACATGCTTCCTTCTTTTTATGCATTGAGAATTTCACAGGGCCTTTAATGATCGCTTCCTTCTACCGTGGGCGAGTGTTCACTTACGAGCAGGCCTCTATTTAAAACCTTGCTCTGTGTCTGTGGTGAGATTTGATCCAAATGGGCGCTGAAGCCCCAGTGCAGCGATAAGGAAGAGAGAGAGAAACGACATAACACATGACCCAAAAACATAACACCCTTTACACTCGGTTACATCAGTAAAATAAAGACAGAGTTAGCAGATGTTCAGAAAAAAAAAACCTATGAAAACATGATAAACTATATAGGGGTCTGTCAACTGAAAAAGAGCATGCAAGACATTTAGACTATGTTTGGAATAGAATACTAGTACTGTTTCACACTATGTATACTGTGCAGTAGTATGTTAAATGAAAAGAAATAATATCAGATACTGTTTTTATCTATGAGATGATAACTGAACATCACTCAAACTTAAGTAAAAAGACAACTTAAAGAAAAAGACAGCTCTAGTGTCTTATGTTAACATCATTGACTGTAAAAAGTGCTATGAAAACAATTTAAACAACTTTATATTTTTAATAAGGTTAATATGAAATACATCTAAATATATTTCACGAGTTCACACTTACGTATAATCAGATTGAGCAAATAGTATGCATATTTGGTGTGCTGTCCGAGGGGAGGGCTCTGAGCTCGGAATTTAGCCCGAACCCAGAGAGCTCCCCATATCCCCAAGCTGGGGTAAGAATAGTTAGGAGTGAGGAGTTTAGGGTGGAGGTGGGATGCCGGAAAACTGTTGTGGGACAGAAGTTGGCTGTATCTGTATATATATATTTACTATTGTGCTAACTGAGTTGATTATCTGAACGTGCTGCTCCCGAACTTTAATAAAACATCATTTTATCGGTTTTGAATCTCCTTGGACCTATTTCAACGTCACAATGACAAATTTTGCAGTAAGTAGACAAGTTTGCAGGTGTGGCTAATACTGTCCACACTAATGCAGCACTACTGTTTGAATAGTTTTTTATCTATTTCTTTACAGATTTGTTTTTAAATTAATAGGCAGCATTTGTTGTATACTGTCACTATTTATCACAGTATGCAGTGCACTAGGTGGTTTTATTCCAAATATAGCCTTTTTTGGCTACTAAAGAAGCTGTATTCTTTCCATAATATTTTTTTTCAGTTGGTTTACAGAGAAACATACAGTATATATAATTCTGAAATCTGAAAAAAAGCATAAGAATGTCTGACAAGTATATCTGGCTGGTTACAATCTATGAGTCATTTATAAGATGAGTAAAAGCAAATGCATTCTGTTCCATATGTACCATTGTCGTCACATGACTCGGACTGGAAGGAGCTGAGAGAGTGGACCTCAGACATGCTGCCTCTGGTGTTGTAAGGGTGACAGGCACTGTCCTCCACCGGCTTCTTACCTAGACACGGGTCCAAGTCCACCACTTTAGCTGTGAGGAGAAGACAACAGTCACACAAACTTTCACTCACTCACTGAGCCCATTAAATAGACTGTCTTAGAAGTCACACGCAGGACACTTGGATTGCAGATGGGACTCCGTACGTACCATCGTAGTCATAATCCCAGCTGGGCTTCTGTATGGAGTCGCTATCAGACACTGAGTTGGAGGGTGGGGGAGGAGGCAGGTTAGGTGCTACACTACAGACAGCCACTGTCTTCCTGTGCCCGTGCACCGAATCAGGGTTGAACGTGCTGAATTCTGGGTGCTCTGGTATGGCCGAGCCCTCAAATGAGTTGCGGTCCAGATTGTTGCGGGAGTCGCTTGGAATGCTGGGAGTGTAGGAGATGGGCCGAACAGGGACCTGCGGTGGGATGTCAGAGTAGATGTTCTTGTTGAGTTTGGAGTCGAAGTACGGCCGCTGGAGGAAGGCGTGTGGGGCTCCTGTGCCTACGCCGAACTTGTCGTCATCGTCAGATTTGGATTTTGAGCGCCGGCAAATGCGCTTGCGAACCACAACGAACAGTAGGACGATAAGGAAGATGCTGGCAACGAAGACGACGATTCCGATTACTTCCTCCAGGCCGATGTTCCAAGAGGTGGAGATAAATTCGTTGCGGATTTCAGAACGGAGTTCACAGTGGCGCCCACTGTAGCCCGCAGAGCAGTTACAGTTGAAGGAGCCGTACGTGTTCTGGCAGTGACCACCATTGCCACAAGGGTTCTTCAGACACTCATCTACATCACTGAGGCACCTAAACTCACACACACACACACACACACACACAAACTGTACTGTAAATACACAGCTGCAGACTCAACCTACACTATCATTCAAAAGTTTGGAGAAAGAAGTCTCTTATGCTTGCCAAGGTTGCATTTACTTGGCCAAAAACAGAGTAGAAACAGTAATACTATGAACTATTATGACAATTTGAAATAACGGTTTTCTTTTTTAATATATTTTAAAATGTAATCTATTTAATTTACTGCAAAATTTTCAGCAGCCCACGACACCTCAGAAATCATTCTAACATCCAGATTTGGTGCTCAAGAAACTTTTTTAATAATTATCAATGTTGAAAACATTGCTGCCTAATATTTTTGAGGAAACTAATTCATTTTTTTCAGGATTTCTCAATGAATAGAAAGTTCAAAAGAACAGCATTTATTTGAAATGGAAATCTTTTATAAATGTCAGTATAATTACTGACACTTTTAATCAATTTAATGCATCACTGCTGAATAGAAATATTAATTTCTTTCATTTAAAAAAACTCTCATCTAGGTACATCTCAGTCGAAGTAGCATCTCATAAAGAAGCTCTTCATGATGCCCATTTGATATATTTGATTGAGTTTCACAGGTTTATTAGATGGGTCAAAAGATGTACCTGTCTCCTTGGAAACCTGGTTCACACTCACACACGGGACCATCCAGGCTATCAATGCACTTGCCGCTGTTCTTACACGGGTTATCTGTGCAGTATGGACCCAGCTGACACCTGATAGAAAATTACAAAGAGCCAAAATGTCATTCAGAAACTTCACAAACTTTAGATAAACTTTAAATAAGAAAAACTGTGTTTGGATAGTTTTTAATTGCAGTAGAAATTTCTCAAAGAGAAAATTGATTCTGTCTTACTGAATTAAATTTGATTATCAATCACATCATCTCCCAAAGCTTCTGATTAAATTTCCAATTGAATAGGAATTACTGAGAAAGCCGCATGGATTTCTGAAGTATTTTTCTTTAGTTTGAGTCAGATCATGCATATTAATGAAGTTTAATTAATGAAAATATTGACAGAGCTTACATTCTGATTTGGCTACATATCTGCACTATACTCAATGACATTAAAATGGAGAAAGAACAAATTAAATTAAATATCAAACTTTAAAAAATGTTCAGACAAACAGAGGAACAGGATGTAATGCTATGGGGTCAAAGAAAAAAAATCAATTTAATTAAAAGTATTAGGAACAAATGAGTCATTTAACATTTAAAATGAAAATGAATGAAAAGTAGACACATTTATCTGCTAACAGAGTCAGCAAAAAAGAAAGATAGCACAATCACATGTTTAGAGCAAACTATTTTTCTAAATTTAAAGCAAAGTATCTGAACAGCATACAGGTTGCTCAAGTGTCCGAATAATTTCTGTGGTCACATGCGCATGTGTTCTCACCGTTGCCCAGAGTACTGTCCTCTGCACTGGCAGTAGAAGTCTCCTCCTCGTGGGATACATGTGCCTCCATAGAGGCAGGGGTTAGAGGCACAGGGGCTGATTGTGACTTCACAGTGAGTGCCCATGAACGCAGCGGTGCACTTACAGAAATACCCTACAACACACAATAAAGCACAGCACATTAGTCAGTCCTATATTTGAATGAACTACAATTACACAAATAAAAAAAAAAACACCATGCATACCTCCATTAGGCAGTGATGAACATGTGCCTCCATTAGTGCAGGGGTTACTGGAGCAGCCCTGGACTGGAGGAGCCAAGCTGCATTCGGGAGCCGCCTCGACCAGCTCCTCCAGGACGGAGTGAACCCCTCGAACCTGAGACAGCGGCAGCTCCCTCCCATTAAACACAATCCCCTCCAGACAACCCCGCAGCCCATTTACCACAAGTCTTCCTGAGCCGGACGCCGGCCGTGCATGACCCCCAAAGTACATGCTGGTGTCCAGGTTGAGTGTGCGCAGAGTTCCCGGAGCAGTGCCAGACGCAGCGTGGACCTGATCTAGGACCAGTCTAGCGTAGTTGCCATCTACCTCGAGAGAGACAGTGTGCCACTCTCCATCACTGACCTGGGTACTGTGCACAGACACCACACCAGGACCACTGCCGCAGTCGAACTTGTACTGCAGGCGGCCGTTCACAATCTGAAACAAACACACACAGTCTTGTCTTTCATGCTGACCCTATATTAAAATGACAAACATCTGGAGTCAATTAAAATATTTAGCATTTCAAGTCGAATCCACATTCACTATTGACAGTCAAAATATTTTAAATAATTATTTATATATTGTTATTAAATTTCTTAAAAATAAACTGATAAATAATTCTTAAAATATAATTATATTTATAAAATAAAATAAATCAGCTTATGTGAACCTGTCCTTTTAAGTTGCATGTTGTATGTATAAATATATAAATCTCTCAAAACCTAGTAAGTCACCTAAATGGACAAACCAAGGCAAATGCAATGTTTTTGGGCATGATGTGCAAGTTTTGTTTTGCACATTTTTGGGCATCACAGGCATATTCTGTGTCAGCATCTTTTTTTGGACTGAAAACAAGCTTATGATGGCCAAAAATGTGTGCCTATAAAAGTTATTGTCTAAGTAGGCAGTTTATTAGTTATTTTTAAACAGCCAAAAAGATGACTCTGTGAAGTATTTCAGGTGTGATATTGTAGTATTCCGGCAGTTAAATTGTTTCAACAGATGAAATGAGGAATTATTCTTCAGGGATAAGCAGAATCAGATTATTATTATAATGCAACAGCAGGGAGATGACACTGCTTGCATTTCAGTCCCAGACTCCTTTGCTCTTTCTGTCAGTTGTGTGGTTTTCCCTCACCAAATTGGAATGCGTGAGAAAGAGCTCCCCTCTCTTCTCCCGGCTCCAGAATAACTCCTTTTCTGTTTTCTCTTCTTTTTTGTTTTGGAAGGACTGAAGGGGTTAAGAGCACACACTCACCTCCAGTATGCTGTAGTCTGTGCCTTTGGCGTACATGACAGTGGCGTGGGTGGAGAACGTTCTCAGTCTGAGGGACAGCTTCATTTCTTCCTTATTCTCATTCTCCATTAGCCTGTACCGTGCATATCCATTTCCGCTGAATGTTAAGGACTGACGCTCTACAACACAGAGAGCAAACCAAAACAAATTATAAGTGATGCTATCATAATGTCCACAGCCAACAATATGTTTTTAATGCAGCAATACTAAATGTCCACTTCATGCACAAAATGTTACTGCTTGAAACGCTGCAAAACACAAACCATTCATAATTTAGCATGCAATGACATCATCAGTTCGATTTGAAACCGCTAACAAGGAAATCAGTGTGGTTGAAACGTCATCCTGGGTGGTTTCTTATTGGCTTACTGGGTTATTATTGTGAACTAAAACTAAAACCATAATAAAACATTTTCATTACTTAAAATAAAATAATAATAATAAATAATCATTAACTGAAATAAAATATAATATTCTCTCTCTCTCTCTCTATATATATACACACACACACACACACACACACACACACATATATTTCAGCTAGTCGCAAAGGAAACATTTCTCATTTTCGTATAGTTTTAGTTGAAGTACTAAAACAAAAAAACTGTAAATATGACAAATATGGTTATTTACTATTTTATAATAGTAATTATTATAGGTAATTTACTATATTTTTTGTCCATAGCACAAAAACAGCAGGATGAGTTATGTAAATTGTGCCTTCAATATGGTGCTTCAATAAAGTGTGAGTTGCACTAAGCTGTGTGACAACACATAGATGTGTGTTCATACCTGAGCACTCTTCCTGTTTTCCCTCAGGACAGATGCATTTGAATTTGGTGTGTATGGGGTCTTCTACACACTCCATGCCATCAGGACAGGGGCTTGCCTCACAGAGTTTACTCAGGACAGGACACTCAGCTCCTATAATCACACATAAATGGTTAACATCACTCTAGACTGAAAGTGAAATATATGGAATATTCTGTGGTTGTATATTCGTGTTACCTTCACAGAGACATTTGGATGTGCGCATGTGACGTGGCGTAACAAAACTAATCCTAGCCGTGCTGTAGGTCGACACTGCTCCCGTCTCCAAGGAAACCGTCTCTTGGCAGTAACTAAGAGGACAGTCCAAACCGGCACAGAGTTTCTTCACAACTCGTACAATACGGACTCCAGTCATCTCTTCGATTACCCCAACTGAGGCATTCAGCTTCCTGTACACCACTTCCTGGGGCTGGAATGGACTTCCTGACCTTTCTAGAGCTAGAAGTACTTCCAGGTCACCGGAGGCATCAGCAGCAGGTTGCAAGCTGACTAACTGCACGTCTCCGCGTCTGACACCGGCGATATTCCGCAAAGCCCGCAAAAAGTTACGCCAATAATCTCCGATAAACTCCTCCGGCGCTATTGCAGAGAAACGCACAGCGATGGAGTTATCGAGCGCTTGTGCTGTTGCCTGCCGTACGTGAATATTGACTCGGGCAGCAGCAGTAAAGCGACCATCTGTCACTGTAATGTTAAGGACGTATTGACCAGCATCCAGATTCCCACGGGCCACGAGTTTCCCATCAGCGGGGGAGACAGAGAAGAGGCCAGAGTTTTCAGAGGTGGAGGAACTATCGGGTGCGAGGCTGTAGGTTAGAGTGTCATAAACATCCTGATCGGTGGCGTGGATTTTACCCAGGACCCCACCTGAATATTCATCTGTTGCTGTGGTGATAAAGATGTCCAGGGGAAGAATGACAGGAGGGTAGATGCTCTCCTCGATCAAACGTACACTCACAAACGCCGTGGAGACCAATGGTGGGCGACCGCTGTCCGTTACCTAGGACAAAGGAGTCATGAGATTTAGGATTCAGAATTGCAACAATTAGAAATCATTAGTTTCATACTTAGGCTTCAAGGTTTAATATTTGGGGTTTGGGCGTCAAATCCCCAATGTTAATTTTAAACAATAGTAATACTGATGTTTGTCTTAGAAAGCACTAGTATTTACAGAAGGAAGAATTTGAGAAAGGAGTCTAATTTCAAAACACAACTGTTTTCATACCTCTTATGCTATATCTCACTTTACAGCTCAGAACAGCAAGTATCATAAATGTTGTTAACTAAAACAATACACTATTAGTCATATAACATATGCTGCCAAATTATCAAGTCAGCTGTTTGAAGTGTAATTGAGTATTAGGGCAGAACGTCTTTGCACATGTATGGAGAGACTGATGATAAGTGCCAGTCACAGTCAGTAGAGGGAGCACTTGAGCCTGGATTTACTCTTGTAGCAATGGACAACTGCACAAGTTTGAGGCTGGCTCATGTCCTTCCTCTTTTACCAATTACTTTGCCTCCCATTTCACTATCCCTATTGATTTCCCGGAGTTATTTTATAAAAAAGGTGTCATTTGTAGCTCTAATAAAAACACACAGAAAAGTTTAGCAGTGAATAGCCTATGCCATTTTTTTCTAAATACATCAATAAGAAATTAGTAACTACAAAATTAATTTATTTAAAAAAGTTTTTTTAGTTTTTTTAATTGATGAAAACTCAGTATATGGAAATAAAAGAACATGCATTTAGAGAATCACCTTATCAAAATGGAAAAGGGACCCATAGAATGACCTCCTACTGAACAAAGGAAACGGTACACCTAAAAGAAGAGGAGACTGGGAAAGAGACTGCTGTAATCATTTTCTTACAGGTCCTCTCCTCTGCTAAGGTTTTCATGGCTGCTCCTTCATACTCTATTGCACATGCCAGGCCCATGTGGGGAATACTGAACAAGCAACGCTTCAACTCAGCTCTACAGATAATCTATCCCTTCATACCTCCAGTGAAAACGGAACAAGACTCCTATAGCTTCAGTGAGAGCTGGAGAATCAGAGGGAGAGATTGAGGTCTCACCTGGGCCTGTAGGAGGTAGAACTCTTGAGTCTGGCGGCTCAGAGTTGCCGCGGAGACCAGCACGCCCTGAGGAGTGATTTGGAAGGCTTCGCCCTCGTTCCCACTGATGATAGAAAATGTGAAAGGAGGTCCATTGTGGGAGGCATCACGGTCAGACACGGTCAGCTGGAGAACACTGGTACCAACTGGTTGGTTCTCCTATACAACATATGCAGAACACGTTAAAGGTTTTATAATTTAGACCTACAACATTCACACTTTTTTTTTACATCTTAAGGCAAATTTGGCATGTAGCACATTTTACGACTTAAATTGAGAAGCTATGATTATATTTTAGTGCCAGCAAGCACAGGCATATCTGGTGACTAATAATGATTTTTCCTAAGAGCAATGTTTCAAAAGGCAAATGGAAACAGTTTTCGTAATGCATTTAACTTCCATAATGATGAATTTCAGCGTGAAACAAGATTCTGTCGGAAATAATGTAGGAAGTCATTACTTCCCCTTTTACTATTGATATCTATTGATATTTGTTTGCATCATGAAAAGTAGACTAATATTATTGCTTAATGTTGTTTTAAGTTGTTTTTGGTCAAGATAGTTGATTAGTAAGTTTATATAAATTTTTTTTTAACCTTTACAATTTTTTTTCATGTGTGACTTTTTACCAAATTCTGATTTTTTTTAAATACTGTTTAAGTGTTATTTTAGTATTATTTATATACTATTATGGTCTTTACTGCTATTTTGAATTAGCTTTTATTTTTAGATCTTCAGTTTTCACTTTACTTTAAGTTTTGCTAATTGTATGTGCTTTTTTTTGCTAATTTTATTTCAATTTTAATTTTTTAGTTTTTCAACTTGAACTAAAAAACTAAAGATTTTAAAGCTTAAGCGTTTCATTTTATTTCAGCTTTTTTCATTTCATTTTTAGTTTATCTATAACTAACAATAACAAGACTGCACTTTGTCAGTGTCATTAATATGAAGAATTCTGTTACTCTACACAGCTGTTTTTGAATGCAAAAAAAACGTTTTTTTTGTGTGTGTGAAATGCATCTGATTGGTGTCTAATGACCCTAAATTCCTTAGAATCAACAGGCATTGGAGAGAGATTATTGACAGTGAAAACAATGTATCATCTCCTCTGAGGACTCAGACCTGTATAATGATGCTGTAGTTGGCCTGAGAGAAGAGAGGTGGGTTATCGTTTATGTCCGAGACGTCTATGTTGACCGTAGCGCTGCTAGATCGAGCCGGGCTTCCATTGTCAGAGGCCAACACAGTCAGTGTGTAACCTGAAGTCTAAAAAACAAACAAAACAAAATGCCATAATTAGGTTTCAGCAACAGACTGCCAATGCACCTGCTACTGAGACACCTGAGTGTTTTGTACCTTCTCTCTGTCGAGCTGGCGGGCCACCTTGACCTCTCCTCTGATGGGGTCGATGGTGAAAGGACTGCCTTGATTGCCATCAATGATGGAGAAGCGCACCTGATTACTGGATGGACCATCTGCATCGTCAGCCATGACCTTCACACACGGAGAAACACACACCTGGTTAATATAAAGATTGCCACGGACTCAGGTATGCAACACCCCCGCCTTTCGTCCTTCTTGCCTCGCGAGTCAGTAACTATTGGCTGAGACCCTCGAGGGAAATCAGAAGGCATGCAAGTGAAACAGAGCTGGGTATCAAAGCCTCACTTTCACACTGACAATTTATATTCAGCATGATAAGACTTGAACATCTCTACTAAATGACCAGAGTGAGAGCGAGATAGAAGACTGCAGATAACAGATTGGTGTGGGTCGCTGAGCTTTAGTTTGACATTGGACTGTGTTTGTTTAGTATGTGTGTTCTTTGCTCTGTTTTGATTTTAGGAGATGATGTAACCCAGAGACCTGAGCAGGGCACAATAAAATCAGAAGTGCTTCAGAAAGAGAAGCCGATGACTCACAGCGAGCACGATCTTTCCCAGTTCTGCGTCTTCGCTGACCACAGCAGAGTAAATATCTTGGCTGAAGACGGGGCTGTTGTCGTTTACATCCGTCAGGTTGATGTTCACTGTGGCCATGTCACTGAGTGACGGCGTGCCTCCATCTGTAGCCTCCACTGTTAGATAATACTCATGTGCTGTTTCGTAGTCCAAAGGCTCGATCACGAAGACACCACCTGGGAAGAAAAGGACAATGAAAACCTCTCTAAATAATGAAATATTTATTTTCCAAATAATTAAGTAAATATTTGGATGAACAGATAAATAAATTAATGAATGAATGAATGTATACAGTGTTATAAAATGAGACAAATAATCCAAAGCCAGGCCATGAAGTGTCTAATATGAATCCATCAGAAGTCAACTTGAAATTTAACTGGAAGTCAGTGCTGCAGGGATCTCAAGAGGTTCATCTAAGCTGCTGTGTTTACCTGTATGGGGGTCGACGCGGAACGCTCCTCTCTCGTTTCCATTGATAATGGCGTATGTAATCCCTGCTCCTGCTTCTGTGTCTCGGCTGGCTGCGTGCACCCGTAACACCTGGGTGCCCACCGGAATGTCTTCAGAGACGGTGGAAGTGTACTCGCGTCGCTCAAACACTGGAGGGTTGTCGTTGATGTCCAAGATGGAAACACTGACAGTGGTGAGGGAAGAGAGACGCCGCGGGGACCCACGGTCTGTGGCAAAGGCGCGGAGGGTGTAGAGTGACTGGAGTTCACGGTCCAGAGGACGATCCAGATGCACGATGCCAGTTTCCTCATCGATGGAGAACACACCATCAGCAGAGTCCAGCAGTGAATAGAGGATCTCTGCATTAGAACCTAAACACACACACAAAGCACCATGAGATTAATAAAGACATTTAAGATGTTTATAAGTGTACAAATTTATGGTCAATCCATTCCTGAAAATCTCACTGCCCCCAATTTTCTGAACAGTAGTGCAATTATACAGTAACATTGGCTCTACCAATAATATTTTGTCAATTATTCCTTCATTTAATGCACAACTGAAACTCTTTAAAACAATTTTGACCAGCTGTTGCTGTCGTTGTCATACTACAAAAGGACAACCAATTCATAATGATTGACATGAAATCAATACATTTTGCAGATTAAGAAGCTTTCAAATCAATGGCAAAGCCTCCAGCAGTTAAAATTATTTTTTCTTCGTCTCATTTGCTTAACTATAATGACTTATAAATTCATCCAACAAAAGATTCAGTGGTGAAACCTCTGGTCCTGAGCTGCATATTAAGAAGTGTGAGTGAGTGCCACTTATTGTATTGGGGAAAGCACACACACACACACACACACACACACACACACACACAAACAAACAAACAAGATGAAGATAGAGTACACTAATCCCTCTAATGCATTTTTTGAGTAAGCCTCATTTGTGGCTTGCTAGTACAATCCTATCTATCAAGACACACTCTCTCATTATAGCCAGTTAACACAATCTCTTGTGTTCTACAAAGTTTCAGTCAGACCAAATTACTGGAGTGCAGCTGCTTTATGACAGTTCAGTATTGTGCAAGTCTACTGATCGCTGAATAAACACCTTCTTATGATTATTTCAAGTCTATTGGTGCAGCTATTGTAAGCTAATCCCATAGACCTCCATTGAAAGTGCTTTGTAAGTGCAAGTAAAAGCATGTCATAGGTGCCGTTCATAGAATTAACTAGTATTTTACCACATCAGGGACCTTCAAAAAAGCAACCAATGATCTGAAGGTTGTGGCATTGATGCTGAGAAATGAGGGAAGAAGAGATTGCTTGTGTTTAGGCCAGACGTAAGTGAAACAGGGTCTGGAATGTACACAGAGCACACAATGTGTCTATTTGAGGATATAGAGTACAGAACAAAAGGACGATAAGAGAGGAATCCATGCAAATGGAAATCAGAGAAATTGAGTGGAAGCGAGTGAGAGAGAGAGAGAGAAAGACAGAGAGGTTTGTGTTCTTCTAGATTAAAGGTGCTGCCCTGTTTGACTGAGAACGTCATATGTGCGTGTTGGTTTCCTCTCAAGATTTTTTTTTTAATTTGTCACATACATGGTTATATAGAGAATATATGACCAGCAGTGAAATGTAAGTAGTAATAAAGTAAAGTAATAAAATGACATGATGACAATGAAATGAATATATTGGGAAACACACTTATTTGCAAACACAATTTCTATTTTAATATATTTTTAAATCAATATATCTTTGTTCTGGATACTGGGGATCTTACCCGTGTCCAGGTCTGAGGCATACAGGCGAGCCACAGGTGTGTTTATCTCTGTGTTTTCAAACACAGTGAAGGTGTAGGGGTCAGAGGTGAATTGCGGAGCGTTGTCGTTGACATCTTCGACTGTGATTTCAACTTCTGCTTCACAAAAGCGTCCGCCTCCATCCAGAGCGTGCACCTTCATCTTGTGAACCTCCTCTTCTTCACGGTCCAGAGGGAGCAGTGTTTTCAATTCACCTGATGAAATCAAGAAATCAATCAATAATGAGTGTTCAAATCAATAAGACTTTCGTTCATCTTTGATGATGCAAATAAAGATATTTTTAATGAAACCAGAGAGATTTCGGATTTAATTTCGGATTTACCATATTTAATGTGATGTGCATTAATCAATGTTTATATCTAAATAAAATCCTTAATGAAATCTTTTCATCACAGTGTTTACAAGGTCTTTATGAACATTTTGAAGCGTCAAAAGTTTTGGTTGCATGGACTTTCAATGGATGGACTGAAATTTCTCAGGTTCCATTAAAAATATCTGTAAAAACTGGCTTGGAGCAACATGAGAGTGAGTAAATGATCACAGAACTTTCATTTTGGGGTGAACACATTTTGTGAATTTGTGTAAACTCTAGTTTTGTAGGCACCCTGATGCTGCTTCCACACACACAAACAGTTCTGCTCTCTCATTCTTCATGTCTGCAAAGCTGCTTTGTATATTTATTATAGTTGTGGCTTGCTAAAACCCCCAAAATTTACTCCCCATCAATCATTTTGAACATCAGCTGGCACTGCACTAATGAACAAGACAAAATCCAATTCCACTTCAAGCTTATCTCATCTGTCAAGTCAAGAGGACACTCTAAAAACGCCAGCAAGGGAGACAGTTGTCTCTTTCATGAGGAAATTATCTGACCTAATAATTTCAGCAAGCATAAGCTAAGTTCCATTGAAGTGGTCACTGATTTAAAACTGCCTTTTTGTGTTCCAGCTGTTTGCTGTCGACCCTTGAGCTGGAGTGCATCTCAAGGAGGATGAATGCAGGGTGTCCAAAAGTTCCCCCTCGAGGAAAGCTAAAATCATCCTTGCACTGAGAGGCTTTAAGAAATAGAAAAGATTAAAGAGGAGAGGGATGGTGAGAAATGAGAGAAATAGCAAGGGAGAAGAAAGTGCAGTCAGCATGTAGGCTGCTTGGAGAGTGAGCTGAGAAAAGAAGCAAAGGGAAAGTCACCCTCGGAACAGCAGTCGCCAGCTTTCAGGGGTCTGGTTGGCTCGCATGAGAGCACACTTGGCATTGCTAACTTGCAATAATGCTCCTCTTCTTTTTCTCGATGGAACGGAGGGGAAAAAAAGTGAAGAAAATTCTCTGTGCACACTAAACCCACACAGAAGAACAGTAGCGCTCCTTCAGTTTGCGAGCCAGCATTCCCTGCCTTCACACTCAGCTTTATCAAAGAGCCAGTGAGTAGCGCCTTTACAAAAGCATTTGTGTTGTAGCAGTGTGACGCTGTCACAAACCCACTGTTGATTTCTGCTCTCTTTCCGCCTGGAACCGATGTTTAATTCACACAGTTGAGAGACAGTTGATTTGAGTTAATAGCTGAAGTGGGGCAACACTTGAAATGTTTTATAAAAATATTTGGTGTGATCGTTTTTGTGTGAATAACACAGACAAGTAAAAAAAATTAAAAGAACAATACTGGGAACAGATTTCCATGGTATTCACTGTAAAACAGTCATGAAAGCCTAAGGGTGTACATCCTTCCCTGGAATTAAACAAGTAATTAAATTCGAATTAATTATGGTTTTAAATAGGATGTGTGTTTGACTGTAGGCAAAAGCAAATTATGTTGTAAATGTTCAGTGTGTATGTGGCATTTATTTGTCTGGCTGTTGAGACAATGATTCTTAGACTGTTCAGATGTTTGGGGTCCGTAAGATTTTTTTAAATGTTTTAGAAATAAGTCTCTTATGCTCATCAAGGTTGCATTTATTTGATCAAAAATATAGTAAAAATAGTATTATTAATGTGAATAAAGTGAAATAGTTTAATGAAGGAATAATAAATAGTAATGGTACTATTAATAAAAATAGTAATAGTAAAGGGAAATATTAACAAATTTAAAATAACCTTTTTCCATTTTAATATATTTTAAAATGTACTTTATTCCTGTGATGGCAAAACTGAATTTTCAATAGCCATTACTCTAGCCTTCGGTGTCACATCATTTTAATATGCTGATTTGGTGCTCAAGAAACATTTCATATCATTATGAATGCTTAATATTTTGTAGAAACAGTGACACATTTTCTTTCAGGATTCTTTAATGAATATAAAATTCAAAAGAACAGCATTTATTTGAAGTAGAAATTTACTGTAACATTCTAATTGTTGTTACTGTCACTTTTGATCAATTTAATGCTTCCTTGCTAAATAACAGCATTAATTTCTTTACAAATATTTTACTAAGTGCAAACTTTTGAACAGTGTGTGTGTGTGTGTGTGTGTGTACATCCTTCCCTGGAATTAAACAAGTAATTAAATTCGAATTAATTATGGTTTTAAATAGGATGTGTGTTTGACTGTAGGCAAAAGCAAATTATGTTGTAAATGTTCAGTGTGTATGTGGCATTTATTTGTCTGGCTGTTGAGACAATGATTCTTAGACTGTTCAGATGTTTGGGGTCCGTAAGATTTTTTTAAATGTTTTAGAAATAAGTCTCTTATGCTCATCAAGGTTGCATTTATTTGATCAAAAATATAGTAAAAATAGTATTATTAATGTGAATAAAGTGAAATAGTTTAATGAAGGAATAATAAATAGTAATGGTACTATTAATAAAAATAGTAATAGTAAAGGGAAATATTAACAAATTTAAAATAACCTTTTTCCATGTTAATATATTTTAAAATGTACTTTATTCCTGTGATGGCAAAACTGAATTTTCAATAGCCATACTCTAGCCTTCGGTGTCACATCATTTTAATATGCTGATTTGGTGCTCAAGAAACATTTCATATCATTATGAATGCTTAATATTTTGTAGAAACAGTGACACATTTTCTTTCAGGATTCTTTAATGAATATAAAATTCAAAAGAACAGCATTTATTTGAAGTAGAAATTTACTGTAACATTCTAATTGTTGTTACTGTCACTTTTGATCAATTTAATGCTTCCTTGCTAAATAACAGCATTAATTTCTTTACAAATATTTTACTAAGTGCAAACTTTTGAACAGTGTGTGTGTGTGTGTATATTTATGCACGCCATTTTACATAGTTCATTTGGCCTGTTTGACATGCACATCCAAATTGTGATGATTACCTGTCTCAGAGTCGATGCTAAAGTGCTCTGATCTGGGCCCTAGCAGCTCGTAGGAGATCTGTGCATTGGAACGGATGTCGGCATCTGTGGCGGAGACCTGCAGGATCAGTCTACCCGCAGGGGAGTCCTCCGGGACACTTTCCATATAGAATGACTGCAACAGAAAGGGAGACATGTGAAAAGCAGAAGTGACTTCACAAATGGGAGGATAAGGCCCAAAAAGTAAAGAGAAAGAGTTTGGACGTAATTGTGCAGCCAAACTGAACAGAGGGCTAAAATAGTTTCACTGCAGGAGTTCTATTAAATTAACATTATTCAAAAAGGAACACAATAAGTAAAAGAAGCACATTAGCCCTCACAAAACCCTCTCACAGTGCAAAATCACTCTCTTTGTTTCTTAAATGCTGCATTTCACATAAGGACCTTTTCAAATCCCTCCTGACATTCTCTCTTTCTCTCTAAGTCTCGTCCCATTTAACATGCACAGCGGGTAGGCAGCACCCTCCCCTTAACTGACAGAATCAGACTACATGACATTTTGCTGCAATGCACTTCCCACACACACATACACACAAAACTAACATTCATACCTTCTCACAAATTGGGCTGTTGTCATTGGCATCTAAGACCTTGACTTCAACCACAGCCTTGGCTGTGAAGGTCCCGTCAGTGGCCGTAATGTTCAGCAAGTAATTGTCCTTCTCCTCCCTGTCGAGAGGCTTCTGCACAGAGACCTTCCACTCGCCTTGAGTATGCTCAATGCCAAACTGTCCCAAGGGGTCTCCACCTTCATACAGCAAACATGAGAAATGTCAGTCAAACTAATGAATGTGAACAGCAGTTAAAATTATTATTTATTTGTGTGGTTTCATGCTGTATGTGTAGTAGCTATAGTAATGGCTCAATTTATAGCGGCTTAAATTTCACAAGTTATTGTGAGATATCTGTGCAATGAGTACTCCACAGCATTCATGAAGTTTCACTTCTTGTTTGCTTGGACTTCACAACATTAACACAAAGCGCCTGTGTAATTAAGTGGCAGTGTGACTTGTTATGCCAATTTCTGTCATCACTCTGTGATCAGGCAAAGACGAGTGAATGTAATGAGACCGTTTTCTCTGCCAGGAAGTGCCCATCTCATCTAACACTTGGCATCGTTGTTTCGCATTAATTAATTATGACCAGAGCTGAAACATTCCCGCTTTGTTTCAAAAGCGTCGTTGGGAAAATTATCCAGTTTTCTATTTATAATCTCTGATCTAAGTGATCAAAGTATTCTTTACACAGAAATCCTTCAGAACGCGACAATTTGATCATACATCAAAGGATATTTTGCTTTAGCTGTGAGTGGTTTCCCAAAGATTATTAATTGCTGGTACTATAAACTATTCCATCATAAATTAGTGAAGATAAACTATTGCTAAAATTTAACTAGAGGTACAAAATCAACATTAGACCTACCTGTGATAAAGTAGTTGATTTGCTTGTTATTGTCCTCTGTGTCCAGGTCTGCAGTGCTAAGAATGGCTATGACTCCTCCAGGTGGGTCATCTTCGCTTACTGTGCCCTTATAGATCTCTGCTGTGAACCTTGGTGGGTTGTCATTCACATCTACCACTGTGACATCCACCTTAGTTTTGGCCATCAGCTGTACTTTGTCTCCACGGTCTGTGGCTAAGACTGAAACAGTGTACTTGCTTTTCTTCTCACGGTCAAGTTCCTTTAATGTGGTAATCCATCCCGTTTCACTGTTGATGGCAAACAATTCTGCAATGTCCCTTGTCTCTTGGTTGGAATCTAGATTGTAAATCATATGGCCATTAGTGCCAGAGTCCAGGTCAGTGGCCTTTACCTGTATAACAGAGGTGCCACCTGGAAGATTCTCTACAACGAAAGCTTCATAAGGGTTTGACTCAAAGAGCGGTGGATTATCATTGACGTCCTTGACCTGGATGCTAATGTCCACAGAGGAGATGACTTTGTTACCATCATATTCGCTTTGTGCTTGTAGGGTTAGCAGATACCATTTGGTGCTCTCGTGGTCAAGCTTCTTCTCCAGCTTCAAAGATCCTGAGGTGGGGTCAACTACAAATACCTCATCTTGGTTGCTCTCAGGAGTATTCCCTTTCACCAGGCTGTAAAAGACTGGCTGATCACTTTCAGCCTGAATGACATCTATTTCTGAACCAAGAGGAAGATCTTCATCTATGGCAAACCTGTAGTGGGACTCTATGAACTTTGGCACTGGGACCTCAGGAGCAAGAATCCTGACATAGACTGGAACAACAGAGGACTTGATGGGATTTCCACCATCTTTTGCTCGTACAAGAAACATGTAGAGTTGGTTCTCCAATCCAATGAGGCTTTCCTTTGTTACAATGACACCACTAAACTGGTGGATTTCAAAATTCTCCTCAACATTGTCTGCGTCTCCTTCAATAGAATAGGTGAAGTCTGCATTACTACCTTCATCCATGTCGGACGCTGCAATCTTAAGTATGGTTGTTCCTCTTGGCATGTCGGAAGCAACATTAACTCTGTAATCAGCAGCTCTGAACTGCGGGGCATTATCATTGATATCCGTTAAGATCACATTTACAGTGCAGAAGCCAACTTTGCCACCGCCATCTTTAGCGATTAAAGAAATCGTAATCACTTTCTCCAGTGGATTCTCTCGGTCAAGACTCTCCAAAGTGAAGATCTCTCCATTTTCAGAAATTGAGAACTTGTCTTTAGCAATGTCATTGACTATATGATAGGTGAGTCTTCCATATGTACCTGAGTCCTCATCTGTCGCTTGAGCCTCAGCTACTAATGTTCCAACTGGTGAGTTCTCAAGAAGCTCAACCACATAATCCACCTGGTTGAAAGCAGGATTGTGAAAGTTAGCACTAATAACATTGACCTTCACAATAGCTGAACTTCTGAATACACCATCAGATACAGACACATTGATGTTGTAGAGAGACTCCATATGGGGTTTCCGGTGGTTTGATATGACTATAGCCCCAGTGTTTGGATCTATAGCAAAGTTTTGCCCTTCATTTCCTGACATAATTGAGAATTCAAGTTTACCACTATCTGAGTTGTCAGCATCGGAAGCCTGAACCTGGGTGACAAAGTGGCCACGGGGTGCCAGTTCACTGACCGTAGCTTCATAGACATTCCGTGAGAACACTGGAGTGTTGTCATTAAGGTCCGTTACATCAATTAACACCATGACCTCACTGGAAAGGGCAGGTACTCCACCATCAACTGCTCTAATCATCATCTTATGTGAGGGTTTTTCTTCATGGTCAAGCATCTGAGTTGTCCAGATTGTGCCTGTGTCACGATCGATGCTAAAGTAATCAGAGCTCTTGTCTTTACCTTCAGCAATCTGATAAAAGAGCACTTGGTTGTTACCGGTATCAGCATCTGTAGCTGAGACTTGTAATACGGATGTCCCGATCACTGAGGCTTCTGAAAGACTTGCATTGTACAATTTGGTATGGAACACAGGTGGGTTATCATTAACATCTTCCAAGATTATGTCAACAAAGACTTCAGCTTTGGCACCGGTTAGCGAGTCGGTGGCCCTTACGCTGAGTTTATAGGCTGGGTGGGTTTCAAAATCCAAAGGCTTTACAACCTGAATGACGCCAGTATTGAAGTTGATGGAGAACTGATTGAGAGGGTCCCCTTCTGTGATTGTGTACACTACTCTAGGGCCTTCAGAGTCATTAGCCTGAATGTGTACAACAGGCGTTAGTAACGGTATGTTCTCTGGGATCTCCAGACTGTAGAAGGCTTTCTCAAACACAGGCATTGCTTTGTTTACAACCATTATTGGCACTTCAACAGATGAGGAAAGTGTTGGTTCACCTCCATCTCTGGCTACAACGGTGATTTTAAATTCAGTGTTAAGGGAGTCCTTCTCAAGCTTCTTTGTTAGTGAGATTTCACCATCCATGCTGATCTTAACAAACTCATTTAGCTCCTGAAGATGGTAGCTGATCTCAGCATTTCTGTCTATATCTGCATCAACCGCAGTCACTTTTGTGATGATGTGACCCACCTCAGTGTCAACCAGCACCAGTGCCTGATAGGGTAAATTGACAAACACAGGTGGGTTATCATTGACATCCTCGATTATCACAGTCACAAGGACATGGGCTACATCAGATGACTTGTCTTCTCTGGTCACCTCCACCACAATATCAAATACGGCTTGCTCTTCTCGATCAAAGGGTGTGCCTGTAGAGGAGAGTACTCCCGAAGTACGGCTTATTGTGAATCTCTTATCAGGGTTCAGAATTGTATAAAACAAAGGTTCATTGACTTGGCTTCCCACTGCAGCAATTACAGCTAAAGTCTTCTTCTCTAAGGACTTTTCTGGTACAAAGGCCTTGTATGATTCTTGGGTGAACCTCAGAGTACTCTCCTTATTCTCTCTGACATTTATTTTTACCAACGCTGTTTTAGAAAACCTGCCATCAGACACCCTTACTCTGAGCTCATACCTGCTTCTAAGCTGAGTGACATTTTGAATAGTGATAACCCCTGTGACCGGGTCCATTTTAAACTTCTCTCCAATATTGCCTTCGACAGTAGAGTAAAACAGCCTTGAGTTTGGACCTGAGTCTGCATCTGTGGCATTGACCGTGATCACTTCCACTCCTTTGTAAGTTGGCACTAAGACTGTGGTTTCATATAGACCTTGGCTGAACTGAGGCGGGCAGTCATTGACGTCCAGGATCTCAATAGTCACGTTAGCAGCCTTCTCTGCAAAATGACGGGGGATTCCCATGTCATGGACTTGAACAGAAAAGCGAAACACAGATCTTTGCTCATAATCCAATTCGCTGATGGTTCTGATTGCACCAGTGCTAGAGTCGATGACAAAGTAATTATGGGCAAATGGCTCAACAATCTGATAGACCAGCCTAGAGTTAGCATCACGGTCAGTGTCTAAAGCACGGATGACAAGTGGTGTGTTGTCTTTGGTGAGGACTACACTGTTGACTGGAGAAGACTCGCTGACCATTCCAGTGAACTCATCTTGAATAAATACAGGTGCATTATCATTCTCATCCTTCAAGTGAATCAGCAGAGTAGTGTTACTAGCCAGACCAGCCATGTTGGTTCCCTGAATGGTTAGTTTGTATGATGGAATAATCTCGTAATCCAGAACCGAATGGGTCACAACGACTCCAGAGTTGGGGTTGATGTCAAACGCTCCATTCACATTTCCATCTTTAATCTGATAGAACACTGATGATCGGCTGTTGGCGGTAACCAGACTAACAAAGGCTCCAGGCAGAGCGGTTTCGCTGACTTCAGCAGAAAACTCCTTCCCTGCAAATTTAGGGATGGCATTGTCGGAAATAGTGACAGTTATGTCAACAGAAGCAGTAGCACTAAGTTGTGGTGTGCCTTTGTCAGAAGCTTTCACAGTTAGCTCAAATCGGTTCTTGTTGCTACGGTCCAGCTCCTTTGCCACAGTGATGGTGCCCAGGATAGGATCAATAGCAAATGAATTGCCCACGTTTCCTAGGAAGGAATATGACAAAGATGCATCAAACACTTGCTAAAAGGTTTAGATTTTACTTTTCAGAACTCTTTAGAACTCGTTGATTTAAGCATTTGGTGTCAAACTGCTTTAAAGACTAAATAAAAAGAATAAAGAATAAAATGGATGCACTGATTTAAAGTTAAAAATGACATAATTTTCTAAGTATAAATGTTTGTTTTGCTTTATCTATAATGAATATTTGAGTTTGTCAAGGAAAGGAACCATCTGTATTTCCTTAGACAAATCAGCTGCCTGTGCGTCAGTCATTCAGTATGTGATCTGAACATTGTTTGCTGTCTCATGCACACAAATGCACACACGCACAGTACATTTCAATTAGCTTCTGTAATCTCAGACATTACAAATATGTGCATTCTCAAAAGGCCACTTGGCGTCATATCTGTGTTATGCTTTGCTTTCAAAACGCTCACAGTTCGGTGGACTGAAGGACCCTTGGTTGCCACATTCAATATCTCCTACATTTTTTACTTTAAGTGGCCAGCATGGGCCGCTCCTGTGGATCTCCTAGCAATATCCCGTGTTAAAACAAAGAGGATATGATAGGCTTATAAACTTTAATAGAGCAAGTGAGGCAAAGCGAACGCACACCAGTAGAGGTGCAAGTTGAAGGAAAAAATTACCTAATTGAAAGAGAACAACTGCACACGTTTCGGCTAGTAGCCTTTGTCAAGGTCTTTGTCACCTTGACAAAGGCTATTAGCCAAAACGTTGGTTAATAAATAGCCTATGCTTAAGTGAGTGTGCAGTTGTTCTCTTTTTAATTAGGCTTATAAACTTTGTCTGTTTCTACTTACTTGCCTTTTCAATGTTCAGGCATTTCATACATAATATGTATACAATATGTAGTTTCCTGGACAAATTGGATAAAAGTCAAGAGCAATCAAATCAATAAGATGGATTACCTGACTCAATGCTATAGATGATCTCAGCATTCTGCCCTTTGTCTTTGTCAAGAGCAAAGACCTGAAGCACTGCAGAGCCAATTGCAGCAGACTCAAACACACGGCCCACATACGGTGAACCAGAGAACCAAGGTGCATTGTCATTGGTGTCCTGCACATTTACAATCACACGCACCAGGTTCCGCTTCACAGGAATGTCCTGATCTCGTACCTGCAGTGAGGAGAGGAGAGGAAAGGGCATATAAAAAAGCAATTCTCCAATAATTTCAACACTTTGATTACAAGCTTATGTGAAAAACATCAAACACTTTACATGCAAGTCCTTAGGCGATTCGCCTCCATGTCGACTGAATTAAAGGGAAAACAATCTGCCAGGATAGTTTACGGTGAAGGATGGCTGTCTGGCTAACATTTCTAAATCAGACAGAAAAATCAATTGGACAGATGATGCTGTAAATTAGGTAGCAGACCACATGATCTCACCATGACAGTTAGAGTATGTTGGTGCATGGTTTCGTGGTCTAGTTTCTCTGCAGTGTACAACACCCCGGTTCCAGGATTTAGTCTGAACTTGCGTAGACTGAATGGGTCAGTGCTGCTGAGGAGGGTGTAGGTTAGCTTGTTCTTCTCATCCTGGTCTGTAGCTGTAATCTGTAACACCTCTGTGTCAGGTGGGGTATCTTCAGGGACATTCACTTCATACTTAGACTTAGAGAACTGAGGACGATGATTGTTGGTGTCGATCACTTTAATAAGAATCTGTAAATACAAACAAAAAATAAACAATTTAGAAACTGTTAGGCTTTGTTTTTTCAGTGTGCCAATTTCTTGTAATGAAAAATTATAGCAAGCATGTGTCAGGTTAAATTTTAAGTATATTACTATAATCAATGATAACATTATTGGTATTCTATGATGAATGGTTTAAACCATAACATACACTAAGCAAGTAAAATATCTGGCTAACAGAGATCACTGTAAATGGGGTAAGAGAAACTAAGCGAGAGAATAACTGTGTTCTAAATGTATCAATGCTCTTAAAAGATCCATTAAAACACCCATATACAAATTCACCAAGGCATGTCAAAACTCTGGAACATAACTGCTAATTTAAGAAACAGAGAGGAAGATCAGCGAGACAGTTAGGGCAGGCCAGTCTAACAACCATCTAGTTGTTTAATGAGGTTGACTAGTGAGTTTATCTATATTTTGTTATTTTGTTTTAGTGCAAGTGATTTCCAAAAGGATGAATTAAAAACAAAACCTCACATCTCTGTGCCTGTCAGATCAGGTAAACCCTCTCAGGTAAGCTGAGTGTCTAAATTCATTCTCTTTAAAGCACCGCGGCCAAAGCCATCAAAGCACCGTTTTTGCAACAAATGAATCGCTTCCAACAATATTTCTACACAATTACTACTAGACTACAAATCACCTGCTGTGAGCAAGGTTATGCATAATCTGTAGGTCTCTGCTTGTTTGGGAGGACTATAATGGCTGTGTGCAAAGTTGAATGAAGTGTTATAGTTATCTGTTTAAAGGGGTCATATGATGCGATTTCATTTTTTCCTTTCTCTTTAGAGTGTTACAAGCTCTTGGTGCATAAAGAAGATCTGTAAAGTTGCAAAGACTAAAGTCTCAAATCCAAAGAGATATTCTTTATAAAAGACGGAATGAGTTTTGTTATGGAGATAAAGTTAAGCTCATGATTTTTGTTTTTGGGATAGGGACCCATTTGGACCCAATAATGGTGATGTGTGACATCACATTTAACAAACAAATTCAGTCTATTTGCTGAATATCTGTCAGTTACCACATTAAATATAATGCTGTGCTGTCTGATCAACATGATTCACCAGCCTAATTAAATATCACTTCTTTAAGACAGATTAGTCAATTACTAGTTGTTCAGACTACACACAGACAAGTTGATTTAAAAAATTTGCACATCCTGACATTGAATTTAATTTTCTGCTTGCTGTCTCATACCTCAGGGGATCAGAACTCTTATCACAGCTGCTTTGATATTGACCAGATCAATAGAAGTAATAACTCAGGCAATAATTTAAATGCCTGGTAACTTATGACTTACATTCAGCAATTAATGTAAAAAAAACAAAACCATGAATTCAAATGAGTTGTGGCTGGTTGTGATAACAGTCTATGTTGACATTTTCTTTGGTTGGGAATGATTGTATTGTGAATGCAGAAAGATGTGTTTCATTAACAGATTAAAGTCCTACAGCGAGTGAAATGCCAAGGTTATTCCACTGCATACTTATGAGTGTTTTGACTTTTTAGCAATTCTCAATACACACACTTCTTGTACATAGGCTAATGCAGTAATTTAATTTATAAGCTGTCATCCTGAGACACAAAAACACACACACGCATCAATTGTGCTCACACATTTATCGTCATCTTTTTTTCCAGTGTTTTTTTTTAATCAAAGTAAACCATCTGTCTATTTGACTTTAGGGTGATGATTAGTGAGTGGCCAGGAAGCTCCGCACTCAACACAACCAGAGCAATTGAATAGATGTGTATAAGTGTGTGAGCATACATAAACTGTGCTCATACAATCAAACATAGTTTTATAAAGCCAGGATGTAGGTGAAGGAAGGTGAAATGGATTGGCTTATTAGAGTTAGGCATGCATGCCAGACATCAGGGGGCGCTGTTTTACATAAAACAAATAAAATCTTAGAGCAGTGGATCCACTGATTCAAAGCAGAATCCTCACAAATGGATTGGCCCACTAGTCACATATGTTTTCAAATGACGACTTGGAAGTGAAAGTTGGAGTATATGTGGGAGAGTTTTGGTATATCACAGAGTTATAACTGAAGGAATTTATCTAGCAGTAAGTACAAGAGTGCATTAACTAGAAAGCCTGACGCTCTACTTCAAGAATCATTTCTGCATACAAACATTTGAGATTCTCATATACCTTAAATTTGGGCTGAGTGGCTATGCTAAGACAGTCATATATCAATATATAAATCAATACATTAGAACCTTATCAATATTTTATTTCTGTGCACATAATCCTAATAATATAGTTCATTGAATTTCTATTACTGATGGAACTGATGATTGGTTTCTTTTGCACTTTTGCCACAGTTTCAGTTACAATTGTAATATGATATAGTGATACATCACCATGTATTGAATCACAATGCGCCTATGTTTTAATATATTTTGAAATGTAATTTATTCCTGTGATGATAATGCTGAATTTTCATCATCATTACTCCAGTCTTAAGTGTCACATAATCATTCTAATATGCTGATTTGCTGCTCAAGAAACATCTCTTATTACAATAACAGTTGAAAAGAGATTTAAAATAGAATTTTTTTAAACAATGTAAAAGTCTTTACTGTCACTTTTGATCAATTTAATGCATCCTTGCGGAATAAAAGTATTAAATTCTTACTGACCCGAAACTTACATATAAAATGTAATTCATAATAAAATAAGACATTTTTTTTGCTGATTCACTATAAGCTTTTGTAATGGGTTTGAACACTTCATAAGGCATAATCGCTGTCAAATTTGTTGTTTTGCTTTGGAACATATATCTCTCAAACATGTTAGACGAATATAGCCAAAAATAAAATTAAAAAACGTAGCTGTTAGCAGCCTCTTGCTCTCATCTCAAGATTAGCCCATGTGGGTGTGAGTGTGGGTAACACTCACTCTAGTCATGACAGCATCAGCACATCCCCTGTCCCTGAAGAACATGTTTGGTTTTATCGAATGCCAAAGATCAGGGAAGAGTAATCTTTGCCTTTTTTTTCTCTTCTCTTGCCTACTTTCTCACACCTTACCCTGGAGACGTACCACCTGGCCCTGGCAGCCTGGCTCTTTTTTTTTTTCTTGTGTAATTCCTGCCAGCACAGACAGTCAACTAAAAGCACTGGTGTAAACAAATGAAGCTTGTAGCTTGTATTGATTTACATCCTGCCTGCTTTTCACGATGCTTAGAAGCAGCACGATAGGCTTCACGACTGGGATGTAAATGTATGGGGAAAAAAACTCAAAGGAGCTCCATTAATGTATAACACACAGAGAAAGAAGGACAGATGGAGGGATTCGAAAGGAAGTGGTGAGTGAGAGAGTGATTAAAGGAAAAGATCAGAGAGTGTGAATGACAGATGAAGAAGGATGCGTGTGTGAAAGACAGAAAAGGAGAAAGATGTGGAACAGAAGTGAGGCACAATAAGAGCAAGAGAGCGAGAAAAGCAGAAAGGACTGTAACACTATATGAAAATGAAGATCTGTATGTGTGAATGTGATATATATACACATACATCAGATGATCCCTAAGGGGGGGCTATTCCATAACCTAGCAGCCTATTATTGAAGAGAAATTCCTGTTACAAACTCCTACCTCTTAGACTATGCATGCAAACGCATTACCTCCCACACATGGACATCTGATAGACTGGTTTAAAGCATCTCAGATGCAACAACATATATATATATATACATATACATATATATATATATATATATATATAGACAACAACAACATGGAACATACCAGCGCTACTTTTAGCAACAGATGTAATTTTCACATTTTAGGCTTTTTTAAATTTTTCCGTTTTGCAGCTGTAATCCAATTTGCTCAGCCGATCTCTAATGCTTGACCCTTGTGGTCGCCTCAATGTCTTGTTTGTCTCAATGAAGGTGTTACTTAATCACAAGTACGCACATACCTAGAAAACTCTCTTATGCGATTAGGAATGCAATTTTTTTGGATTTAACATCTTTCTTGTACCAAGCACATAAGTATTGTGGCATACACAGTTATATTACACTACTGTTCAAAGGTTCGGGGTCAGTACTGAGACTTTTATTCAGTAAGGATGCATTAAATAAAGTGTCACAGTTAAGAAATGTATAATGTTACAAAAGATTTCTATTTCACATAAATGCCGTTCTTTGAACTTTCAAAGAATTTTGGAAAAAAAAAAACATTTCAAAAAATATTAAACAGCACAGCTGTTTTCAACTTGGATAGTAATAAGTAATGTTTTTTGAGCAGCAGATCAACATATTAGAATGATTTCTGAAGGATCATGTGACAGAGATAATGATTATTTTCAGCAACCATTACTCCAGTCGCCAATTACATATTTTATAAAATGTATATATATTAATTAGAAAACAGTCATTTAAATTTGTATTAGTATTTCACAATGTTAGTTTTACTGTATTTTTGATTACAATAAATGCAGTCTTGGTAAGCATAAAAGACAACAAAATAAAAAATAAATAAAAATAAAAAACTGATTACCTCAAACTTTTGAACAGTTGTATATTTTGTAAATAAATTCATGCATTTTATTGGGTTTCATGTCACTTGGTGAAAAAGCAGTACACAATCATTTTCACCCACAAATGTAAAGCCTTGAGTTATCATGTCATTTTCGTCTGACGAAAAAGCCAATGATGGTTATTTTTCTTAAGACCGGTGCCTCAAAACAAGAGTAAGGAATCACAGGCAGAAACGGGCACTGTTCACCCAGATCCCCATATTTCTTTGTATGTGACTTGTCTTATGGAAAATGACTTTGGCACAGTCGCAAACACACAGAGTTGCCACACATTCTCTCAGAAGGCCTAAAATAGGATTACACCCAGCATACACTTTCCTCCCCCTTTCTTTTCTTCCCTTCCAAAATAATCATAATCCCTCAATGCCTGTCTGAAATGTGGTGCTTTTGTTGAGATTGGGGTGAAAAAGAGATAAAAAAAGAGTGGACATAAATGGCAAAAACATTGAAAATAGAGCATGGAGAAGGTCTGGCAAGCCCATGTGGAATACACATGACTTTGATTTAAACAAAGATATGCGGCTCCACGAGGAGGAGATAGCTTATCACTTCAGGAGAGGGTCACTAGACATACAAAGGCAAAAGCAGAGCCTGAATGCAGATTTGTGATTAAAAACGTGTGATTGGTGAGTTGCAAGGGCAAACAAATTCATACAAATAAATCAAACAAATAAATAAAATCCTCTCCTCGTCAGCTGTAATCTGTTTAAGATTGTTTTCTTTCAAACACAACTTGATATCGTTGCAGATGTACTCGCTGGGTCACACGGTGAAATTGACTTTGGCTATGAGAAGCACTTGTTTTGGAACAGCTGCATCCAAATACAACAAGGTTCCAAACTCATTAGTTGGTCAATGAAGAAATCAAAGATGAAACAAGCTTCAAATGGTTTATATTACCCATCCATCCTTCTCTTGCTTTGTAAGGTGAGATGAAAGCCTGCAGGCGTGCACTTAATATCGTCTCTCTAATTTTAAGGGCAAATATTTGCCTGATTTGTTCGTTTGGCCTTGTGTTCTTTCCAGCACCTGCCTGAGCGTTTACAGAGGTATTTGGAAGTGTTGAGTATAAACTGTCTTTTGTCATTACTAATTAGCCAGTAAACTGAAAACTCCTGTCAGGGTGGTCTGATGTACGGAGGATGCCTGCAAAGGAAAAACAAACTGTCTCTTCCCTAGTCTAGTACAGTCAGACCTGTACTGAGACACAAGTTATAGGTTCTGAAATTTAATAGGAGTTTTATTTCTAGCATCAGTTAGAAGAATATATCCAGGTCATATTTCATCACAAAAAAGGAAAAAAAAAATTATATTATATTTTGAATTATATTTTGATTCTAATTCTATTTACTATTTTAGGATCCGATTTTTGCTCTCTGACATTATTTTAATGAAAATTCTCTTTACTGTTGTGTCCAAAACAACAACAACAACAAAAAAAAAAAACTGAATATTGCAAAAAAACGTAAAAAAAAAAATAATTTAAAAAAAAGTCTCTTTTAGTAATGAAATTTTGTCCGGAAAACATTTAATTTTCATGACAATAATGTCAGTAAATCAATCAATAAGTCAAATAAATAAATGTTCTTTATTTTCTTTGTGCAAAATATAATTTTATATATTTTTTTTCGTTTTGATTAGGGGGCGAAATATGAACCACATTTGTTGTGGGAATCACCCAAAAGCTCTTGTCCATTGTTGATTTTCAGTCTTACAAAATATTTTAATATCAGTTTTTATTACAGGGGACTAAAAGTAGATCAGCTGATAAAACTGTCATCAGACACGCGATCACTGATCTAGAGCCAGTTTAATGTTTCCCATCAAAGCCTCAATCGTCATAGGTCAACAAATTCAACTGAACCTCAAGCAGTTATGATTATTACAACATCAACACGATAAACACAACAGCAAAAGAGTCATAAACCTAAAAAATGTGTGCACAAGCAGGTCCAGCCAAAGCCAGACGCAGGGCACTGAAATCTGCACTCTGTGCCCCTTGAATGTGACAACTATAACTGATTCGACTTGAAAGGTTTTAAGGTCCAACAATGGCTTCAGATTAAGCAGGGCCGATCGAGAGACGCTTTTAAAGGGCTGCAGCGCAAAGACTCACAGTGTCATGTCACTGTCTTTATGTTTGGAAATTTCATCAATAAGAGGGAGAGTGAGTTGGATGGTGGGGGCTTCGGTTCAGGATATTCGTGGCAGTTAATTTTGTGTGCAGGAATGTATGTGTGCAGTGGAATCGTTGGCCACAGTGGTCTGCTTGATCACAAGAGAGTTCCAACAGTGTTGCCTAAACATATCCTGGGAAGGGGGCTGGGGAGCCGGTCACAATGCAGGCTCTGTTCGTAAGAGTGAGGGCACAAACACGGCCCTCAATCAGACAGCCCCGCTCTTCAGTGACCTCTTTAGGACCATATGCAAAGATTTACTCATGATCCAACAGGAAATCAGCACATAAACTGTGCAAGCTGTTCGGAGGCGATATAAATGATGTAGGGAAGACAACATGTTTTACACTTTCTGCCATAACTCACAGACTACTACAAACCCACCTGCTAATTCTTCTAGTAGAAAAAAAAATTATATGTGCCAACAGTAACCGTACTATTAATGAACTTAAAATAATGATGAGATCATACTATTAAAGTAAATACAAAAAGTCAGAGTGTTACATTCACCCCACAATTACATTATATTAACTACTTTATAAAAAAGCGCACCTCAAAGTAATAATAATATTAATTTAATACAGCATAGTCTCACTTTTATATGGTGCTAATTATATTAGCTTTTAGGAATCAGTGTTTAGGGCAAAAGTCTAGTGATATATATGCTGCAATGTTTTGAAATGCTTTAAATATCCGTGTAATAATATATAATGATCATCTGATTTATTAAAAATGGTGTTCATCTAAATACTTTGATTTTGATAAAAAATATTTTTTTCCCTATTAAATTCCTGTTAAAATTGCCTCGACTTTACAAGATTGATAGCATCTCTCATCCATTTTTTAATCCAAAAACCCAAAACAGATACAACGGGCTCAATGGCAACTCTAGAAAGTAGAAAAAAGAGCAAGTGTCATCATCTTATTTGTAACAAAACCAAAGGTTCAAGTAAACTGATGAGTTTGAAGAACCTTGAAGAATCAACGTTGTAATAAACATTATTGAAAGGTGTGGTTAATGTTCTCATAGGATAAATATATAACTGAATTGAAGAAAGACAGCGAGATTGTCAGAGAAAGCAAAATGAAAAAGCAGGGAGCCAGACAGCTTCATCCTCCTCACACACTCCAGGAATGAGACAATGGAAGATTCCAGGAACCCTGGCCAAAAACTATCTGTCCGCCAGGCCAAGGAATGTCTGCCAGCATGTTGTGACATGAGGCATTTGAAGAAAATTTAGGGAACCTTCAGACATAAAAAATGTCTACAATAACCTAAATCTAACCAGAAAAATTGTCTGAAGTTGGTATTTTTAACCTTTTTCCTAGAACGGCTTATGACCCGGCCGACACTGAACTTGCACAGAACGCATCTATAAATACCTCAAAAAATCATTGAAAAACATGTATTTGGATTAGGTTTAATAACTGTATTCTGTGCGTTCGCTAGACTTATCTACATCCGCATCAATAGCAAGATGTTGTGCTCCTTTTTTAATCCTGAAGGCTGATATGAGCTTATTCAGGAAAGACCTTTGGGACCTTCAGTGCAGCCAAAGAAGGAAACTCAATTTGGAAAGTTGGAAATGCTTGGGTTGCTCTTCCTTCCTTGCCACCAGCGAAATATACACATAAAAAAAATCTGAGCCATTTTTTGCCTTTTGTAGTGATCTCAAAAAAGAAGCCCAGGCCTCTATGGTGAGCGCACAATGCTTTGCTTCCATAAACACTTCATCAGCAATTCAATTACCTGCGTGCTGACAGATCTGGTGCCATCTGTTGCGTCCACCGTCAGGTTGTAATGGGATTTCTGTTCTGCGTCCAGCGCTTGGGCCACAATCACCGTCCCACTCGCCTTTCCCACCTCAAATCGACTGTCAGAATTACCACCTGTTGAGAGGAGGTTTTCACCACAACCAAAATGGACAGGAAATTAGACGGCCATCATCACAAGTTAGGCAGTTGAAGACAGGAGAGAAAGAAAAAGAGAACTGCACAGGTGGCAAAAGTCAGAGTGTCACGTTTGTGGTTTCACAGCAACTGTTTCACACTTTTTGTGTATGCCACAATAATGGCTGTCTGACATACATTCTGCCATTTCGCTGCCTTAGTGCGGGAAAATCCATAAGATTATGTGTTCCTATTAATAAAAATATGAATTAATGACAAAATAAGAGGGTCCACAATAAAAAATAAAATAAGGAAAAATCTTTAAAAAAAATTATTTGACTGAAAAAGTATGCCAAACTACTGAGGGTTTAATTTCAAGAATTATATCATTTTTTTTCCTTTATATTAGGGCTCATACGATGACACTTTCTTTAATTTCTTTATATCAGGACAGCTAATAGCTATGCCCCAAACAAAAACATCAAAATAAATTAAAATTCTGAAATTAAAAAAGCATGTTCCTCATAAAAGAGGTACACTCAAGTTAGTGTATGTCATGAAATTGCATCTCTAATATATTTTGGAAAAAAGTACTAGATTAAATATAGTAATGTACACAAATTAAGCCCCATCTTTGACCCACATACTGACTTAAATCAGTTTTTAAAAAAAAACGTTGCTTTGCATTTTGCGATTATGGCCAGTAACCACAAGGGATTAAAAACACCACAACAGTATTGCCAATGTATAATTTTCTATATTTTATATGAATTTTGAGTAAACAATGTTCATCTGATTTCAGCAATTTGATGTGCATTTCATTAACTTTCATTCATTTCCATTCATTTGTATTACACAAATGTATCGGTTATCCTGCTCTTTTGATCTCGCCAGCATCCATTGACCAGCAGTACTTTTTTTTTTTTCTGATTATATGACCAAACATAAATATAACAATAATAAAAACACCATACATGAAAGAAAATGAGAGCACTGGGCCTTCAAAGTGAACAACACTGAGTGCATAGGCTGGCAAGGAAAACAAGCTACTCTTTATGGATCTCATAGGGTGGACAGAGACAAGTTTTGATTTAATGATCTAAATGTAACTCTTTCATTGCCAGCTCGAAAGCACTTAGGGAAAGAAATTCAACACTTGGGACCTGGTGCAACCAATGTGAAACAGTCACAAAAGCATGAGTACAAAAGCACATGACAGATCTCATAATGGCCACGCACAGTAGAATTAGGAGATCTGCGGCAGATACCTTCTGCAGTGCAGTTCAGGTCGCAAGCCATCTGAACGATGTAAAACAGCTCTTTAGCCGCCATGTCCTCTTCCAAAGCCAAGAAGAGGAGCAAGGAGACAAACAAGAGGAGGAAAGCAGAAGGAGAGAAGCAGAAGAAACCAAACCATTCCAAAACAAGGAAGAGAGAAAGTAAAAGCTGTCAGTGGTTAAAAGATAAAGGGACAGGAAGAAGATGCAATCTATTTTTAAGTCATATTATGAGAGTTCTATTGAGAAGATAAACACAAAGATAGAGGTTATTTCATGCAAAGAAACTTCCTCTAAAAAGATTTCATCATCTTAGTTTGTTACAAATTTGCATACTAACAAAGATGCTTTTTAGAATCCAAGCTTCAGCATGTAAAGGTCAAACAGGTCAAACCAACACACAATAAACTCTCAAAATCTACATCCACCATACCTGTTATTTCAAACCAGACTGGTGTATCCACAGACTCCATAGTGATGACCCCGACCATGTGTGCCACGGGGTCACTCTCCATGATAGAAAAGGAGTAAAATGGCTCGTCAAATGCCAGAGGGACCTCACTCGGCTCCGGCTTGGGGATCCATTCGATGTGTAGACGGCAGGTGGACGATTTCTGGGGTCGGCCATTATCTACTGCTTTAATCTGGTGGATTAAATGTTGAAAAGAAGACTAAGATGTGTAAAATTAAATAATACAACTGCAATATATATTACAGTGTTATTCATTAACATAACAACTGTAACGTTTAAAAATGTATGGAAGCTAACAGAGGCCATAAAATAGTAAGAATAATGGCTTTCGGATTCATATGTTCGGGAACAATAATAATTTTTGCAATTCTCTAAGTGGTGCTGTTAGTGGTACCAAAATGGCAATACTTCAAGCTCAGTCAGGGAGAGATACAACTATCTGAATACTACTAAATGTGGGAAAGACAGAACGGTACCAGAACACCTGTCACTGTGACTTTAGAAAGCGACAGATGTTAGGTAATGAAACAATGGGAGGTCTGGCAAAAAATGTCATGGGCCACATGGGCAGGCAGGAAGTTCACTTTACACTTGTAAAACTTCAATCAAAGGGACATTCAGGAAAAATGTAGTGTGTCAAATCTGAGAGCTCAGGTTTCTACATTCCAAGTCATAATAACGGTGCTGTAACTCAAGCTAGTAATCAAATACATTCGCAATAAAAAGGATCCAGTTTTTCATATCTTGCTATTTGCACATTTCTAATCTTTCCAAGAGTGCAAATACAAAATTACAGAATATGTGCTACAGAAATGGCTAGGTCCTCACCGTTAAGATATCATAATCTCCAGCAGAAGAAAACTTCTTAAAGGAAACCATGCCAGTTTTGGGCTCAATGAAAAACTTTCCCTGTTCGTCTCCGTCCTCGATGCTGTAGGAAATCACAGCGTTTGGCCCTTCGTCTCGATCTGAGGCGATGACGCGGTACACGGGATCTCTCCTGAGGGCACGCTCTTTCTCCAGCTTTTCACGCTCTGGGAGTTTGATTTTGTAGACTTTCTCCATAAACTGTGGTTTGTTGTCATTCTCATCCAGGACTTTGACGATGACACGGACGGTGGCGGACTTCACAGGAACACCCTGATCAGATACTGTGATCTGTAACAACAATGCAGAATGCAAATTATTTTAAAGATTTTTCACATTTGTTAATGAAAGATTTAAGACTATTATTTCACAGTCTTTCTACTTGAAAATTTTGTGTTGAATTCAGTGTTACTTGCTGTTTCTTTAACACAATTTTCACTCAGAAATTGTCGCAACAAATACAAAGTATATCCTAAACCAAACGATGAATGGATAGATGGATAGACAGACAGATAGTTCGATTATAGAGTGTATTCTTCAGACCAATTAGTTGACTAGATGTTCAGACAACCCACTGACTAGTTGGTTTTGAAAATATGTACTTTTGCACATCCCTTCTTTAAAGTTGGATTTGTTTGGATAGAAAGCTTCAGGGGGCTGATAGAAAAGCCTGTAATTGAGGGGGCGGAAAGATTCATTCACTCAGTTCTAGTTTTCTTCTTTCCTTTCATGTCGAATAACCCCAAAACCCAAGAGAGCCGGTGTCATAATGAACATTTTCAATTAGAGTGACAAAACGAGCGGTACTAAGAGAGGTGCACAGGACAATAATAGAACACACTCAAGAATATCTGACACAAGTGATTGAAAACCTTCATTATAGCGAGAGCTTCAATCAATCGCCGTTCAGAGGTAAAGAAAAATCTCCTGTTCAGAATACGGGGGCAAGTGTTCCTATCTAAGTCAATTGGCTGACAAAACTGAAGTAATTCCCTGTGCGCTTAGCTGTCAAGCAATCTTTTCAGATACGTGCGGCAAGGCGGGAAGGGTTTCCGGAGGTGAGAACAGACTGTTATGCATTTCTCTGTATGATTACAGGATGACATTTTTCCTAGATAATTTCTCTTTTATGACATCTGATGAAAAATATCATCATGAATGCAATAGCCAGACGGTTACATGGCATCAAAATGGATATGCTTTTTTATTTTTCTCAAAGCTCGTCCAATCAGATTGTGTTGCTTGCAGACCTAGAAAGGAATACTTCACGCATTATTCAAAAAGATGGTAGATCGGTTTAGTTCAATTGTATTGCAAGCGCACTATAGTGACAAAAAAAGAAAAGATAAAAAGTTTACAAAAATGCACCAGTTCTAACAGCAAAGCACTTTTGTCAACAATATGAACAGTAATAGGTACAGGAGCTGTTCCAAACGAGAAGAGACGGCAGCACTAAGCAGACGCTGGTGGTTTGTTGAGCATATACTCATGCTCAGAAAGCTGTGTCCAATCTCAGCTGGTATCCGTTAACCAGCTCATTAATTTCCTCTGGATATCTTCAGTTAATCTCGGAAAATGCCCATTTGAGGCGGCTTAATGGTACGCTGGTGCAGAAGCTGATGAATGCAAACACACACAGAGATGCAGACATACACACTATTTCCTGCTAATGAACTCAGCAGACTTGTGTAGCTTTGAATGTCTACGGCAGGAGCAGATGAATAACAGGCCAGCACAAGCGTTTAAAAGCATCTGTTCAACACTCTGTAAAAGCAGTCCAGCTTTTGGTGTCAACAGCGAGCAGACCTATAATGTGTATTTGTTTTCAAATCTGTCCAGTGCCATCCAACTGTTTTGGCCAAACAGATTTAATTGAACAGGAAGACAAGGGACTCAGTCAGCTCCAACAGTCCACTCTCCTGAGCTAAGCATGTTTATATGCCTGCAATGCACTGCTTTAAAAAAAAAAAAAAAAAATTTTCCAGCAACTGGAAATAATTCAGACAGTTTAAATTAAATGTCCAGTTAAAAAATATATATATATACACCATGTCTGCTTTGAACATCAATTATATAACTAGTCTGAGTAAAACTGTCCACAGGGTGAAAATCAAGTTTGATTGCTTAAAGTTACAGCACACCTCTCTTCAACAAGATGTAAGATTTTCAGACATTACATTTATGCATTTGACTTTATCCAAAGTGACTTACATTGCACTGAAGCTACATTTTCATCAGTTTACGCATCCGCTGAGAAGTGAACCCATGAATTTGGTGTTGCTAGCTCCATACACTACTGCTTGAGCTACCATGATGCTATCAATCATGTTCGCAGCAGGATGGCTTATAAATCCCCCAGGTATGATATGCGTCGAGTTTCATTTGGAAACAAATGTATGCTTTAAAAAAAATTTTTTAGGTGAATGTTTCTTTTTTTGAATGAGTCATAATATAGACTCTGAACATCACACCATATTATTCATTAAAAAGACCTGAACGAACTTGGTAACCAAATGAATGAGGTGTTTTGGACATGTTGTTGGATGAGAACTGAACTGAGCTGGATGATGACATCGCTGAATCAACAATGAACTGACTTAAACTGAAAAATTGACTGTTTACAATTTTCTTTATAGAGAATGGAATTTTGTTTGCATTATTGAAACATTACTTTCCTGTTTAACACTGTAAAGTTGCTTTGACACAATCTGTATTCTATAAAGTGCTATATAAATAAAGGTGACTTGACTTGACGTGTAGTTTGTTGTTAAGAGTTATGAAAAACGAATGGGTCGAATGAATGATTCAATGACTCATTACAAGCAAAAACTCTGGCTCCACATAGTGGTGTAGCAATGTAACCTGCAAAAAGAGATTGCAAATGATTCAGAGAAATAAATCAGAGTCAGTGGAATAAATCACTGCTAATAGCGTGCAAGCATCTTAAACATTAGAAATGTGTTCTGAGCTTTCAGTGCAGGCAAGGCAGTAACAGATTTCACATGCCTGGAAAAAGGCAAGCATCCTCAGACGCTCAGGGTGTGTTCCCAGAAATACATTTCATTTCTTTGCAAATCAACTTAAGTGAATCGTGGACATATTTTCCTGTTAGGTTTTGCAAGTTCAAAGAGCAACAGGGCAGAATCTCCGACATGCTGTGCATGCCTCAACATGTTCCAGAGTAGCTCTCTGTGTTCTTTATTTTCTCGAATTTCCCTCTCTTCCCCCTCTAGAAGCATTTGCACCTTACACCTTCCTTCCCAGATCTGAAGTGTGTGTGAAAGTTTGCAGGGTGCTCTCCCATATATCTCACACACACACACACTCAAATGCCCTCACCCTGGCCCCGTATAACTGCCTCTCCCTCCCCCCAAGTATGTGCTGCCTCCAAATAACCTCTGCGAGCCCCTGAGCACCAGCTCATTCCCCCGTCCTCCTGCGGTGCTATGCCTAGCAGGACTGTACTGCCCCTGGGAGAGAGACAGCCAGACTCCTGGGCTGGAGGCTGGGTGAGACAAGACCCCTGGGGGGAAGATGTCAATAAAGAACTTCCTGTTGCTGGACCCCTGACTAAACGCTGGCCAAAAACCCAAATTGCTGGGGTTGTCATGACTACTGCAGTGGGCCACCGGAGCCGTGCGGGGAAAAAACAAAAACAAAACAAAAATGGAGAAACAGGATCCAGAAGAATGCTTATGAACAGTGACTGGACTGATGGTCATTTGTTTATTAGTCTTTCCCTCAGCCGGTCTAAAGCTGCGCGGTAATCAAATTAAGCATGAGATCATAACTGTCCCAGAAGGTATTTAAACAGAGAAGAAGACAGTTGCTTTGAACAAGTTGTGAGAAATGTATCCAAAATTCTCATTATGATCTTTCTGTTTCCATGGACTAGATATCCAACCAACTAGAGAGTCTGTTGAGTTTTTTTTATTTATTTGCATATTCTTTTAGTGTTAATGCTAAATTTAGGACCGCTGTAATGAACAATTCAGTGTGCCTGTTGAGTTTTCCTAGGTCTTCAAAGCGATTCTATTGGCAAAAATTATTTTTAATGGTTAGCCTATTCAGTGGTTGATTACAAAATTGCTTCATGGTGCATGCCGTCTGAACTGTTAACAGGATCATTAATAGTTTTTGTTACATAGTATATAATAATATATAAGCAAAACTATAGATTTTGAAACAAACCATTTCGTTTATAAATTTTCTTTGTGTTAGTAATCTTATGTTTCATAGGCTAACCACACTAGCCTAGCATATCGTATGCTAACAAAGCCTCTCTACCTTAATTTGAAACTAAGAGCAAACATGGCTTTCAGTGTTAGTTGCTTATGATATGCAAACTGCTACCATATTTTCATTTATCACAGTCATGAACAAACTGTTTTTTTTGCATAAATAGTTTTACCGTCTACTGCACGGGTACTTTAATAATGAATTAATCAGAAGTCCCGCACATTCTCAGGAAATAGCTTACTTCCACATTGAAAAGATGAGGTTAATATGCCAATGTTAAATTATATATATATATACTGAACAAAATTATTAACGCAACACTTTTGTTTTTGCCCCCATTTTTCATGAGCTGAACTCAAAGATCTAATACTTTTTCTATGTACACAAAAGGCCTATTTCTCTCAAACTCAACAGGTGGACTGAAGTGTTCCCGACATCAAACAAAAAAAAAAGTACTCAAGCCGAAAGTATGCGTTCAGCATCATGCTATCAAGCAGCATAACAGACTGTTTCTGTACAGGTAAATTAAGTGGAAACTTTGGAAGCTTTAAATGTGGTTTCAAGTCAGGGCTGGCTACCAACTTATGCAGTTTCGCTTTTCTATTTAAAAATGCAATTGAAAGGGTAAAAGACAATGTCAGGTGAAAAGCATTCCTTACAGCTCCTTACACTTAAGACAGCTAATATATGGCATTCAAGTTAAATGAAACTACACGCACCACCAAACTCCAATCTCAACAGTTAAAAAAAAAACAAAAAAACAAAAATCTTTGTTAATTAAAAACCAGAGGAACAGATTTAACCTTGAGGGGATCTTGGCACTTCTAATATTTAGCTGAAATGTTGGCATTAGCTAATTACAAGCCTACTGTCTATCGGTCAGCAGGCTTTGCTTTGAAGTCAAGGGGAGCTCTTCACATCACTGAGGCATGGAGAGAAGAAGGGAGGACAGACACTGGATGAGCGTATGCTGCAGGGTGTACTATCCTCCCTTGTTTTATTTCCTGTCCGCATCGCTCCTGCCATTTACAATACAATTAGAGTCACAGAAATGGGTATGAAAGCACTGGTAAGGGCTGGTGCAAATTCGGCAAATGAAACGACATGCCACAGGCTTTGAATTGCACAATCTATAACGATAATTAAAGGAGCATCAATCTGTGAACTTGGAAGTCTTCTGTGCACAAATTGAAGTATCAGCAAACTGCTGTTGGGTTTTTGGGGAAGGAAGGGAGCGGGTGGTAAAGAGTTATTGAGAAAGAGAGGGAGAGAGTGAGAGAAGCTTGCAGCTCAATTAAAATCCACAAGTATAAACTTTGGCTGGGCAGGGTGACGCTTCCTGTTCTGGCCTGCCTAATCCTGAGACGGCACACTGAGAGAGAACAAAGGCAAACCCCCACATGCATGTATACACACACACCTACCCTCCACACACACCGGATATCTAAATCTCCTCAGAAGCACTTTGGAAGGAATGGAGGGGGAAGAATGCAGTCCGCTCACGTGTGCAGTTTAGAGTGGTGGCTTATGCCTTGGGTCTAAACAGTCAAAGTTAACCTGTTAACCCGCACCGGCCCGAAGGGCGTGTTTAGGCGTGTCTGTGCTATTTATTACCTTTGTTTTAAAACAATATTCAATCAACTATCATAAACTATATATAATTTGGAAGCTAAGACACTAAAGATCCATGTTCTGAGCTTGTTTTTTAAATCAATATACCAGAGAGGAAAGGGTTAACATAAATGCTGAAGGACCGGCCATTAAAACATGTACAAATTTTTACTCCTCTGTTTTCCCCCTTTTTAGGATTTTTTCCCCTTTTCTCCCAAGGAGTTCTCTTTAAAATAATATTCTAGGTTAAAGTTTAAACCAGAAAACAACAACAAAAATGGTTCACATTACATTATATTATATTTTATTATACACTACAGTTCAAAAGTTTGGGGTCAGATGCATTAAACTGAATAAAACTGATAGTAAATGCATTTGTAATTTTACAAAAAAAAATTGTATTTCAAATGTTGTTCTTTTAAACTTTTCAAAGATTCCTGAAAAAAATGTATCATGGTTTCCACAAATATATAAAGCAGCACAACTGATATCAACATTGATAATATTATGAAATGTTTCTTGAGCACCAAATTATTATATTAGATTTCTGATGAATCATGCAACATTGAAGACTGGAGTAATGATGCTGAAATTTCAGCTTTGCCACCACAGGAATGAATTACATTTAAAATTACATTAAAACAGAAAACAGGGTTTTTTATTGCAATAATACTTTACAATATTATTGTTTTAACTGTATTTGTGATCAGATAAATTCTTTCAAAAACATTAAAAACTTTGACTGAAACCAAATTTTTGAATGGTAGCATATATTGTTATTTTCAGGTTTAAAAATATAATTTTATATAATACAATTTCTAATATATATATATTAGGGCTGTCAACGCGTTAACGCATGCAGTTAATTTTACAATCCTTAATGCGTTAAAATAATGTAACGCAATTAAAGCAAAATTACTGCAGCACAATTTCTATTCTAACCGTTTAACCCAATTTTGCTTCGCTGTTTGCAATCAGATCATTTTAAGCCGCTAAACTCTGGGAAAGTTTTCAGTCCACTGATCCAGTAAGCAAATTCATTCAAACAATCCGTCCAAAACAGCGCTAATATAAAGGAAACCAGGCTGATTACATCAGAGATTGCAGAGAGAACAGAGACTCGCGTTGCGTTTTCAGTGAATTATTCCAGTGTGTTTCGGTTTACTTTGCTGGATATAGCAAATGATGACAAAATAAACATTTGAAACAAGATAAATGGTCTATGCTTAATTTCATGAAGTGTGCGATTAATCGCGATTAATCACAGAAAAAGGGTGTGATTAATTTGATTAAAACTCTATTGACAGCCCTAATATATATATAATAAATTGCTAAAAAAAATACTAGGTAATACCAGGAAAGCACCAGAGATGCTGTATGTACAGTATAAAGCTAAACTTTAACCCAGAACACTCCTTAATTAGGAGTAAAAAAAGAAACAGAAGAAAAAACTGACCTTTTTGGACTTCTCTAAATATGAGTTTGAAGAATTGTCTGCTCTAAGGAATGAACATGTGATTGGTGGATGCATCCGGGTGTTTTTACCTCCAGAATATGTTCATCCTGTTGTTCTCTATCCAGCTTCCGAGACGTGGTGGTGACCAAACCTGCAAACACATGAACACAATTTAATAACCACAGTACAACTCAGCATAACTTTAGCCAAATAAATCAAATTCTACTGCAATGGTTTGACTTGGCTAAACTAAAACTTGCAATTATTGTAATAACAATTATCAAAAAAATTATTATATTTTAGAATGTACCCAGACTTTCTCAAGAGAGGCTTTGTCAGATTTATTTAACTTCTAGGTGCAATATTGTGAAGTAAACACACACACACACACACACGCACACACATAAACAAACAAACGTTAAATACCACAGATTCAGCTGCACAGAACTGCAGTAAAGGGCACAGTGATTGTGTCAGGACTGTTTTAAAGCTGAACAAACAACCACGGTTTAAACACACACTCACACTGCCTGAAAACAGAACACAAACCTCACACACCACCTTCAACCAAACACACAACACGCATCATAAACAGCTTCAAGCACTGAAATGATGAGTGAAATGTCAATGCAACCATCACTGTGTTTACTCCATATATGATTCTGTTAGTAGGTGTGTGTTTTTCTATGGTGGGTTTTAGAAGATTTCTCTCAAGGGCTTTACATTACAGGAAAATAAGATCTGAGCACAACGGAAATCCAATTGGAAGTCAATTCAAGTGCCGAACCCAGTGAAGAGAGAATATACAGGCAGACAGAGATCGAACAACAATGCAAATGAGCACATGTTTCTGTAAAGAGCGTCTCGATTGCAGATAATAAGCAGACTTGTGTTTCCCCGTCAGTATAATTGTACATTAGATGGGGCAGAGAGCGCAGCGGACGTTGCCAGCCCCAGCCACACGAGAGATGCCTGCCAACCGCACTGCGTCTGATTAGTGCAGAAAAAGGATTTCCGAAACCAGAAGCCATCAATGGCGCACATGCAGGCAGCAGAAATAGCCCGGCCGCAACACGCCTCCTGCTCCTGGTCAAAACTGTGTTAGGCTGCTAAACCATCTCTCTCTCCTTTGCTCTTGAAGTCATACATGGGAATGAAAATAAACTCTGAATGTGGGCAGTCATCAAAATCTCTGCACTTTACAACATGATATTAAAGGCAAATCTACATATATAAACTAAGAACTTGACTGGAATGGAAAAGGATATTAAATAGGGACATTTAAAAAGGTTTTATAAGAGTTTGCATGAATTTAACGTATAGGCAACCCTCTACAGTAAATCACTCGCATATGCGACTAAATCTTCACTCTGGGCGACTAAATGATGTCTAATATTTGCCATTGGCTAATAAATTCTTCGATTTCACTCACCAGTGTGTGTGTTAGAGGCTAATTACAAGTTTAGCACAGATATATTTTCACTCTCCAAACACTTGCTTGAGAGTTTCACTCTCGGTCAAGTGATCTGAACTATTTAAATTCATCTCAATGGATGTGCAGCGCACCTGTATTTGACGTACCGTAAACTCTAGTGTGAAGGCGCACGACTCGCAGTCACTTTGCTGATAGCATTGTGTTTCTCACACACACGCAAAGGAAGAGAGAGAGAGAGAGCAAGAGAGTTTTCCATGCAGAATTGACGTGCTACATGTAAACGATATCCTTTGTTGTATTTTGTCAAAATTCATTTGGAATTTTTCAGCTTTTAAGAACAACCATAAGATACTGCCGGTTTCTCTGGTAGTAGGCGGAACTAATGCGCAAATGGCAATCTCATTGGCTGGTGCTCATCTATTATCGTCCCTGTTTTGATTTCAGCAAATTAGTTCGAGAGAACGCAGATAACGTGATTAATATTCATGAACCCAGTAGCTCATTAATACTTAGTGTGAATATCAGTATAATTGTTAGTTTATTTTTTCTCTTTTTTTTACAGAAACACTGAATGACCAACAATATCTTAAGCACCCCCACCAGTCTTAAGTTCAGTTAAAATGACAAATATGCATTCATACATGGTTACCAAGTTTTAATTCTACGTTCTATCATTAAATAATGCTTGATAATCATAATATTATATTATAATGCTTGACTGACTGATGTTAAAAGTGAACTTTCAGATATTTAAAAAGCTGTGCCATTTTAAAGACAAAAGCTTTATATACTGTATATAGTAAACTAAAAAACTTACAAGCCAATGGCAATTCTATTGCTAAGGTGTGCGTAGAGGGTTGATGGGAATTTTTTTTCACTATAGGCTGAAAAGTAATAATATGTAGCTGATATTCTGAATTAATCTAAGTTAGGCAGCTTTTAAATATCTCCCAGGAGTTTTGGTGTTCAGAATATGCAGATATGACTGTGACGTTTTCCTCTACTGAATATGATTTCATGAATTCATATGAATATATATTGCATATGAGGGATGCATATTGAGCTAAAACTGAAATTACCCTCCATTTCCTAGATATCGTTCCACATGAGCGTATGTGTGTAATGCTGAGGTGTAAGGCATCTGGATGGACCTTAAGAACATGCTGCTAAAAAGACGCCCGTGTTCGTACCCACAATCCATTTCTTCTCCGGCCAAAAAAACGGTGGTCTCCTGCATTGTGGGCTAAGCATGGCAAAAGAAAATTACAGTTCAGCCATTTTTGGAAAAAGAAAAACAAGAACATTTAAGCTAGGAGACTGGAGAGCAAATGCAAAGAAAGAAAGAAAGAAAGAAAGACAGACATTTTAACAAACAAATTTTCCACTATAAAGAACACTGTCCAATGGAAAGGTTCCCTGGATGTTAAAGGCTCTTCACAAAATCGTCATAAATACCAACAAAGACCCTTTATTTTAAGATTGTATGGTGGTCAATGCTAGTTTGGTCAGTCAACATTGCTTTTCCAGTGAAGTTAGTTGACCAATGAACTCTAGTTAAGCTACATAAGAAACGTCTCGGTTACGTATGTAACCCTCGTTCCCTGAAGGAGGGAACGGAGACGTCACGTCGGATGACCGACGAATTGGGATCTCGCTTAGAGAGACCAATCCACTTCGAGTGTAAACTAAACGAGCCAATGCACATTGGCATGCAATGATTGCATCCAGCTGCCGCTGATCACAGCATGAGCATAAAAAGGCAGCCGGTGCAACGCATACCAGGTTTTGTGCTAGTGCGTCAGTGCCGAGAGTTCCCTCGGTCAGGGAGTAGAACAACTGGCAGTGAGAGGTTTCTGGAGAGGCAAACAGGTCTACCTGAGCGGCTCCGAAACGTTTCCAAAACAGCTGGATTGTCTGGGGATGGAGTCTCCATCCTCCCGGGAGCGTAGCTCGTGAGAGCTCGTCGGCCGTACGGTTGAGCAGACCCGGAATGTCAATGGCACGAAGTGACCTCAGAACCTTCTGACTTTAAAGGAGGAGGTGGCGGGCGAGTTGCGACATGCGACGGGAGCGCAGATCGCCTTGTCGGTTGATGTACGCAACGGTCGCCGTGTTATCCGTTTGGACCAGCACGTACTTGCCTCGTAAGCACCCTTTGAGATGGTTCAAGGCAAGGCGCACTGCTAACAACTCTAGGCAATTGATATGCCAGTGCAGTTGGGGGCCCGTCCATACTCCCGACACTGGATGCCCGTAGTACGTGGCCCCCCAGTCGGTGGTTGAGGCATCCGTGTAAACCACAGCATGCCTGGAGACCTGTAAACCGGCTGAGGTGCGAAAGCACCAAGTCCCTGTGTGTACACAACTGATGCTGAGACTGAGCTAGTACGAGCCAGTCATTGGGAATGCGAATGCCCTGTTCTCTCAGGGGAACAAGAGCTGCCTCCGCAACTTACGTGAAGACACGGGGTGACAGGGACAGCCCGGAGGGCAGGACCTCGTACTGATATGCTCATCCTTCGAACGCGAACCGCAGAAATGGTCTGTGGCACGGAAAGATCGACACATGAAAGTACGCATCCTTCAGGTCGATTGCAGCAAACCAATCTCGGGGACGGATGCACCCGAAGATGCGTTTCTGCGTCAAAATTTTGAACGGTAACCGGCGAAGGGCCCGGTTCAAGACATGCAGATCCAAGATTGATCGTAACCCACCGCCTTTCTTGGCTACAATGAAGTAAGGGCTGTAAAGCCCTGTATTCATATCGGCTGGAGGGACCGGCTCTATCGCATCCTTGCCAGTAGGACTGCGATCTTCGCGCGCAAGACAGGAGCATCGGCCGCCTTTACTGTCGTGAAGCGGATGACACTGAACTTGGGGGGATGCCGGGCGAACTGAATAGCATAGCCGAGGCTGATGGTCCGCAGAAGCTAACGAGATGGGTTGGGTAGCGCTAGCCAGGCACCCAGACACCGTGCAAGCGGGACCAGCGGAACCACCGCCGTACCCGCAGTGGGGCAGCGAGGAGGAACGCAGGGACCCAACTCGGGCGGCTTGTGAGCGGA
>NW_015635021.1:1072959-1074148 GCF_001515625.1 Sinocyclocheilus rhinocerous
CCCGAAGAGCAGATCCTTCCATCTCTGGGTCGCCTGTCTCAGGGCCGCTTGCTTCTCTGCTCACCGCCAGGTTTGACGGGGGCCTGGACGGGTGGGGCAGCCTGTCTACGCCCAGCTCCACGTCGCCGCTTGCTGGAGGCTGCTGCGGATGTGGAGCGGGAGCAGGGGCGGACGCAGGGGGCCGCCCTCGGCGACGAGCAGGCTGGGGCGCTGCGGCCGGGTGGAGGCAGCAGCTGCCCGTCAGGGCAGGTGTGACGACCCACCTCAGTCTGCTTCTGTGCAGCCGAGAGCTGCTGGGCCAAGCTCTCGACCGCGTCACTGAAGAGGCCGGTCTGGGACACAGGGGCATTAAGGAACCAAACTTTGTCAGCGCCCCTCATATCAACCAAAGACAGCCAGAGATGGCACTCCTGGACCACAAGTGTGGACATCGCACGACCCAGAGAACTCACGGTGACCTTCGTCGCTCGGAGCGTGAGGTCAGTAGCGGTTCGGAGCTCTTTCAGAACTTCCGGATCATGACCACCCTCGTGCAGGTCCCTCAGTGCCTTGGCCTGATGAACCTGCTGTAACGCCGTAGCGTGTAAAGTGGAGGCAGCTTCTCCACAGGCCATATAAGCATCGCCGAACAGGCCAGACGAGTACCTACAGACCCGGGAGGAGAGGCACGGTTCGCCCTGGGGGGACCCTTGTATATCCCCTAGCTGCACCACCGTCGAGTGTGGTGAGGGAGGAGGAACCAGCAGGTCGGTTTCCGGCAGTAAAAGGTGCCGTCCATGACCTAGCGAGCTCCTCATGCACCTCCGGGAAGAAAGGCACCGAGGCGGGCGCTGAGAACCAGCGCGAGCCACCCCGAGAAACCAATCATCCAGCCTTGAGGGCTCGGGACGCGGTGGAGTGAAGCGCCGTCCGCCAACACAAAAATCTCCCGAGAGCGCGCTAGACTCGTCACGCACGAAGCAGTTTGGTAGGAGCAGAACGATGTTGTCGCTTGGCCCCGAAGCGAAAATCTGGTATGCGTTGCACGGGCTGCCTTTTTATGCTCATGGTGCGCTCTTTGAAGAGGGCCCAGCGCGTTCCTTCGGCTGGCTGCGGAGCGCTGGAGGAGTGGTGGGCCCCCGTGCTACTGCCCGAAGTAGTCCACGCCTGGCTGCCGCCAGGACGAACACTAGATCGCGGCAGAGGCAAC
>NW_015635021.1:1074231-1095184 GCF_001515625.1 Sinocyclocheilus rhinocerous
GCTGTGATCAGCAGCAGCTGGATGCAATCATCGCATGCCAATGTGCATTGGCTCGTTTAGTTTACACTCGAAGTGGATTGGTCTCTCTAAGCGAGGTCCCAATTTGTCAGTCACCGACGTGACTCGGAGTGACCGACTGAAAGGGAACCTAGTGGGTACACCAGCAAACTGGAATGAATCATGTCCTGTTTGCAGGAATCTCATTTCATTAGCCATCAGATAATATTTACCCTTACTGTTTCTGCAGAAAACAAATGCATTTTGCCCAAAGATTTCATTATTTGATCTGTCAGCATAGTCAGAGGTACTTACAGCCTGCACTTGTCTCGCTGAGCGCAAGCGTGTGACCCTCGGCTAAAATCGCCTCTGCTAACCGCTGAACTCCTACAGTAAACACCGTGAAATCTCACATATAATGATAGCGCTACTACACTTCCTTTAGAGAAAAGAAAAGGATAAAGCCAGAAAGAAAACAGCAAAAAAAGAGCATCTAAGTGTCTGGGTAAATGACATCCTGCCCTTTCCTCTGTAACACTTTTGCTTGGGAGAAAAAAAGAAGAGCTATTTTCTCTTTCTGGCTCTCTTGAACTCTCCCTCGCTCAGACGGAAGGCCATTGATGGATTTTAGAAGAGGCATCGTTGAGCAGGCAGGAATGCAACACCTCGTATCTGAGACAGAGATGCCACATTCCTCATTAAGGGTTTCGAGCACATGTTAAAGTGCACACACACTTACAGAAACACACATGCACCACTCTTAAGCACAGATGAATGTACATACAAAACACTCTCAAGGCCCACTAACAAGCACAACAGTCCATGCCACAGCTACATAGATAAATGAGCGCACAAACAAAGACGTGCGCTACAGTGGACAGACCTGGGCAACGTTCCCAAATGCACCTTAACCCTCCTCCCCATTCTAATATATACTGTGTGTATGAATGGCAGCCATTTCAGAGTGGAGAGAGAGAGAGAGGGCAACACTAGAGGCTGAGAAAAGAGTCTTTGCTGGGTTTGTGTCTCTCAGAAAAAAACTCACATTAGCCTTACACCATTAACCTCCTGCAGAACACTAAATAGAGCCTATCAAAGAGACACTCTGCCACACTCGCACTAGTGCTGTGTTCGATACATCGATATGATGATGTATCGTCACAGAGATCTGATGATACGAGTATCGATACAGCTGGTCTTGTATCGATATTGTGGCACGTGCGCTGCAGTGGACCGTGCTTAATTTGAATACAAGAACACCGTTTAAAAAGGAGTAGAAAAGTGCACAGTTTCTAAAAAATAATGAATAGAGCATAATATATAGGCTACAACGAGGTTTAATCTGGCCGCAGAGGAAAACAACCGGGGTTGCCTGATATATAGCGACGTAAGAAACAAAGCTTCACATCTGCGCAATACAGAAATATCTGCTAAATGTCTTATTTGTTTTTGTCAATCTGGCAACCATTTGCATGCGCTCTCTCTCCACTGTGGATAAACGCGCTTGCTTTCTGAAAACACCAGTTAGCTTGCAGTTTAACGATCTCCTCTTCAATATTCTATTCTCAGAAAAGTGTAATTCATCAAGTGTTCATTTATGAGAGAGAGAAGTTAGCAACGGCCCTATGGTATGCAGTGTTTAATAAACAGCTGTTTTACTAAATTCTTCTGAGGTGAAATTCAGTGCAGTCCCGTATCGTGATATGTATAGTATCGTGGCCTTTGTATCGTGATACATATTGTATCGTGACTTTGCTGGTGATACACAGCCCTAACTCGCACACACAAATATGTGCTCAGACAAGCCAAAAACATGCAAATGCTGTATGATTTCAGATTATTCTATTAATAAATTTGTTTTCCCTAAATATGTATACTAGCTAATGAGTATATTCACATTAAATCGTGTATGAAGGACCTGTTAAAGGCCTTTACACGGACAGTGTTTTGTAGTAAAAAAAAGTGACCTAAAGTAATTCATTTTTAATCAGAGTTCACAATTGAAGATGACATATGCAACAGCGGCAACTACTAGAGAGTACCAATATTATAATTCAAGGTTCCCATTTGTTTGGGCAGTCTGTATGAATTACCACCGTTTTGCCGCGTTTCTCTATTTACAGTGAAGCTGTGGCTTTAATTGCTTTAGAAACGATGATGTTACCAGCTCCTTGTTGAGAAAGATAATGTAGTTCTTCAGCGATTAAGCTATTTTATTGATAAAATTGCGCAAAAAATAATGTCTGTGCGCGCGCAGAGTGATCTGACTAAATGTGTGTGCGTGAGGTACAGTGAAGACAGCGCATTAGTTTAGAACTCTTCTAATTTTTATTTTTACAGCGGCAACTACTAGAGAGTACCAATATTATAATTCAAGGTTCCCATTTGTTTGGGCAGTCTTACCAGTGGCCTTGAACAGAATTGAACATGTAATCTCCCATAAATCTTTGTGTTTTTGCAAGTGTACAGTATGTATTCTGTAATTGTAGAGTCAATTAAATGATGACGTCTCAAGGCATTTCACAAACTAGGACCTCTCAATCATTGGCGGATAAAGCAGACATCATCAGAATAAATCCCATCAGTCTTGTCGAGTGGCTTCAGCTCAGTCTCTGCATTTAGCAACCGAAGGCCCCTGGAAATGGGGCAGCTGATGGCAGGAAATTCCTATCTGAGAGTGACTGAGATTACCAACACTGAGCTTTCAGACCTTCACTCTATTCGGTGTACTAAGTCCATTTAGAGTGTGGGTCAGGAAGAGAGAGAGAATGAACAGGAATAAAGAGACAAATCCCTGGCAGATAATGTCTCTTTCAAAATATTCTTTCTGATTTGAGTATTCCAGAGCTCACGGCTCACTCATGCATGGGGACGACCTGGATTTACAACACTAAATCACTGCATTCGCACCTCTGTGTAAGCATGTGTGTGCAAGGTCATGTTCGCATTAAGGCCGCAGCATTGATTATTTTTTCTACATCACAAGGTATGGCACAAAACGTATCTGTCCTGCTGTTCTGTCCTTTAAGGATGAAGTGCTTTTGTGCCACCAAAAGCAATTGCAAAAACAATGAATGTGTCCTAAAACTGAAATTCAGGAATGAGTCCTAAAACAAAAATGAGTTCGTATTTTGAATGTCCACTTCCATGGTCCTGAAGTCAGTGTTTTTTTTCTTTTTTTCTTTTAAGTTTTTGATTAAATACCTGCAAAAATGTCTATGCCTAGCACAAGCTCAAGATATTTTCAGTGATGACATAAAATGCATCAATAAACTTGTGAATTTTTTTTTTTTTAAAGTTTTTATGTCTTACAAAAAGGTAGTTACTAACAAGTGGTTAAATGGGACTAAAGAGGTTGTTGGGGGCATTAAACGTTGTCACAGAAAACTCATCTAACCACTAGTACTCACTTGATTTTACAATCTCGTTGTGTTTGTACTCACGCACTTGCAAACTATATTAACTCAAACTTTTGCAATTTGTATATTTTGGCTTTTGGAAGCTTAGTGGTGGTTATGTTAAAGTCATGTGACCATGGTGAAATTTGTTTATAGCCTAACTTTAGCTTTTTACTCAAAAGTCATAAAATGTGTGTTCATGAAGATTATCTTGATGAACAAAACATGTAAGAATCATAATTCTTATTTTCTCCAATAATCCAAATTTTTGTCAAGAGAACCAGGGTGAAGCTAACTAACATGTCATTTGTAGATTTAAAACATTTTTGGAGTTGATGGGTGCTTAGTGGTGGTTACGTTAAAGTCATGCGACCATGGTGAAGTTTGTTTATAGATTTAGCTTTTTACTTCTGATTATATTTGGGATTCAAAAGTCATAAAAGTTGTGTTTATGCAGATTATCCTGATTAACAAAGTATGTGAGAATCATAAATTTATATAGCTTATTTTCCCCATTAATCCAAAATAGCGTTCCAAAATAATCCACTAGCTAAAAATTTACAAAAATCAAGGGATCAGGGTGATGCTAACTTCCGGGTTAGCTTATATGTCCATATGTCATCCCTGTACCGCTCTATTGTTCTGGCAGTTAGTCCCGCCCCAAACATGCCATTGGTTGATTTAGAGGTTGACATGTCGGGTCATTCAATCAAACAGTCATGTTTTGAAAGTGCCATAATGGAAGACGGCCTATGAATGGCTTACTTGCAATCGGAGAAATCATTGTAGAATTGAGGGGATAAAACATCAATATTCTCAAGCTTCTATATACAATGGCAAATCACATTCTTTATTATACATCTACGTAACATATGCAAAGATTCTGTCAGAGGTCAAATGTTTTCATGGACATGTGCTCGCTGGGCTGGGTTGAATATCAGGGAGATTTCTGTTGTGTGAAATCTGTAGGTTAGCAGTAAACAAGCAGGACAGGTGTGCCAGTGGATATGCTTCAAAAGCCTCTAAAACCCTGCAATTCTATCCACAGGAATGTGTGAGAGAGAGGGGGAGTGATTTGTGTTTTTTTTCCCTCTGCACCTCGCTTTATCCTTAATAACCTTTTGTGCCTCGTGCCAACCGTGGGAGCCTAAAAGCCAGGAAACGACAGGAAGTCGTTGGACATAGTATCCATTTCCTTTCATGCTTTCCATGCTTTGGGTTGAACCCTTTGAAAAGAGTGCATGGCATTGTTGTATAACAACCCACATTTGTTTTTCTTCTTTTCTTCTCTCTCAAACCCCCCCCCCCCCCCCAAAGGAGAGGAAAGCAGTCCTTGTGAATCATTGCAGCTATATCCTCCTTTCACTCCAATTAAACAAGCAGAGCAGAGCTCAAAGGCACAGAGGTGGCTCGTAGACTTCTAATTACCTGAGCTGATTTCTATCCCAGCAGCCAGTGCTCTTGATATTGTCAGTACAGCGAGCTAAAACTACTCTGGTAAGAGGACAAAGAGAGAGCTAATACAGATATCAGGTATTACACCAGAGATGTGAGATTTCCAGAAATGTGTGTGTGTGTGTAGTTTGTACACCAGAACAAGAGCTGTCTGCATTGTACTGAGCACAATTCTTTCTGCTTGTGCCTGCCAGCTAAAGAAATAATTCCCATACTCACATACCAGCACACTCAAGGTCCAAAGTGAACAGGGTTGTTTTAATATTGTTTATATACTATTATATATAGTATATTTAAATGAGCTTTTATTCTTATATTTTCAGCTAAAAAGTAAATAAAAAATCATTTAAATTGTATTTTGTTTTAATTTGATGTGTTTTGTAATTTTTATTCATTTATTTTATATTTTTATATTGCTTTAATTAATTTTATTTTACATTTAATAATTTTAGAACATCAACTTTTTTTTGTTGTGTTTATACTTTATATTCTATTTCAGGTTCATTTCACATTACTGAAAAAATGTTTAATAGTTTCAGTTAACAATAACAGCACTGACCATATAGCAAATGTAAGTAAAAATTGGTTTTGGTAAAGTTAAATGGAGTTACTAAATATCAGCTCTAATCTAGTCAACAAAATTACTGACAAAAATGTTTGTCGACAAAATTATTTAGTTCATGATAGCGTATGTGAGACAAAAAAAAGAATGAACTACAATGAATAATGATGGCATATTAACTGAATTTCAAAAGACAAAAATTTCATTAGGAAAATGCCTGATTAAACTTGGTTGGTTACTTTAGGAATTGCAATATATGCACGATCATTTGCTACACATTCAAAGACATTTTTATTTTTATCTGGCATAAGTGATGTGAGCCAATCAAATATAACTACAATAAATACGTAATATAATAAACATAATTCTACAAAAGTGCAGCATGTGATACCCCAAGTGGCTATTTTTTTTGTCATAATTAGGTTCTTATGACTTGTTCATGTACGAGAAGCATAAAGTTCTCCCAAAAATGAAAATGTTATTATCATTCACTCACCAAACCTCTATGACTTTCTCTCTTCTGCAAACACAAACGATATTTATAAAAATGTTGAGAATTGGAGCTATTGACTTCCACTGTTACATGGTGACATTACTCAAAATATCTTTTATGTTCCACAAAAGAAAGAAAGTCAAACAGGTTCGAAATGACATGAGGGTGAGTAAATGAAGACAGAATTTTCATTTTTGGGTGAACTATCCCTTTAAGCTGAAAATGCTGTTGTCATGAAGAATAGACTGATATTTGATCCCTGTCTCTCAACACATGCGCTTCCGCTCTAAAAAATGAGTAGTCACGTTCACTTGTGCAAATACACCCGCTCACATAAAGCCTTTTCCTTTATCACATCATTTGAAGTCCAACTCAGTGGGGTGCTTTCAAAAACCAGGCTGAAAGCAGCTTTCAAGGCAGATAGGTTAATTTCTCTTCACCGACAGGTAGAGCACAAAGAGAATCTCTCTTACATATATGGTTGAGCAAAAAAAAAAATAGTGCAGTCATTGAGAGAAAGCATTTCACGATGGCAAAGGAAAAGACGGAGACTAGCGAACCACCCACACTCCTCACACGAAGCAAAGGCCTCTGGGAAAGACCTTAAAGATACAGAGAAACTGAGATAATTTACATTGTGAAAAAATGATGAACGTGCAAGCTAATGCATGAACACTTATGCAGGAACACACACGTGTATGTACATACACACCATATTTATGCAAGATCACACCCACACACTCACTTATCACTTTAACTGACCTGTGCAGAAGGGATTGAGGTCAGTATGAGCAGGTTAACCAGACTCGGGCTCTTTTGCATGACCTGACTCAAAGACGGGAACAATCCGTTCACCTGCAGTGTGTTATTATCCCCAGCTACACTCGCTAAACAAATCTGTGCTCGCAACACCTGTGAATGCAGCTCTAGGACAAAACACTAATTCAACAGGGAACCTTGTTTCTCCACCAGGTATCTCCCTGGAAAAGTCTTCAGATGTTATGAGTTTTAAGGCAGCTACATATTCTTTATTGCTTGACTGTCTTTTACCAAAGTCCTTTATTTTTGTCTGTTTTCAGAAAATATTTAATACATTATCTCTTTCCATCCATCCATTCTAAAGTTTAACAGATAAATAAAAAAGCAGGTAAACAAATATATAGACAAAAAAATTAATTAATTAAAATAATATCTATCTATCTATCTATCTATCTATCTATATAAATTGAGAGGTAAATTAATAAATATACATTTAAGTAAATTAACTAATTAACTAATATAGATATTGATTTATTTACCTATATCCATCCATCCAGTCACATATAATACATAAATAGAGATAAGTAAGTAGATAAATAAACAGAGAGGTAAATAAATTAACATAGATATTATATTGATTTATTTACCTCTCCATCATCTATCTATAGAAATAAACAAACAAATAAATATTATATATCAAATATCAAGGTTATAATTATGTCTGTTTCTGAAGGAGTCTTTTTGCAGATTATTTTCTATAAATGGTTGTACTGGACTGGTGTGGAGGCTTTGTGTTGTGCACATTGAGTATATAGTACAATAAACTCTTTTCAAAAGATAAAGGAAAATCCTGTTTTCCATGACATGTTCCCTTCAATGAAACACAAAAGCAGCACAAAGACCTGTTTACTGTTGCCAAAAGAAAAGGAAAAAAAGAAACTCTCATCAAAGCCCACACAACCTCACACAAGCACACACAACTAAAAAACCAACCAATCAATATAGTCCAAGGTGCTTTTGCGACCAAGCAGACAAAAATGTCAGCTGAGAAATAAACAATCAAACTCCAAGACTGCAGATGTGCTCTTCACCGATCTACCAGCAAACCAACAAACAAGTTTATTCTGCCTCTTCCCACAGGTCCTATTTTTTGCAGGGCAGCTTTGTAGACGCGCCAGCACAGGGCTCTGCTGTTTCTGAGCATGTAATTACTGAGGTTTGGCCTGCTGTATATTTAACTGCTTTATCGTCAGGCGTGACGTTTTGGGCAAGAAAATGAAATACTAATAATAGAGGTCAGCGGTGATAACAATTAACTCCAGATTCAACGGAGCGTTCAAACCTTGTTTCTGAAAAAATATAAACAACGCAGGTAGCTATGGTGTTACTGCAACCTGTGATAAAGGTTATGAGTTAATTGCTTGATTGCTTTGAGCCATATCGCATGAAGTACTTTTAAGTGTTGCAAGGAAGCTATGAATTGTTGAAATAGCTATTATAGTATCATAGTCTGCAATCTCAAAGTACACACAAAATGGCTGCTGGTACTCGTGTATAAAGATTTAGTGGGGATCTCTTACTGGAGCTCTGCTTGAGATTCTAAGTCTCAGTAATGAAAGGATAACAGGATTTGGTATGCTGGTAGCCTGTCTGCCACCTTACCTTACCTTTAAAAAAAGGGGGAGGTCACACTAGGGTTGTGACGGTGAGGAAATTTTCCCACCGGTTAATCGACGTGTGACAACACCGGTAATACTGGTATCACTGTGGGGGAGGGGGTGTTCCCTCTTTTCCTCGCTTTCCTTCGCTTTTAAATAGCTTGTAAAAGCGGTGTGCACATTTTACTTTCACTTTCAAATAGCGGCAATTCGGAGTAAAGCAATTGTTCGTTTGAATTTTCCCTCTTTTCCTCGCTTTCCTTCGCTTTTAAATAGCTTAAAAGCGCCGTGCGCATTTTACTTTCACTTTCGAAAACAGATTCACTTCACCTATACTGTACCCCAGTTTCATACTGTATCCTCAATATTAATTTGCTACTTGCCCATGAGGATTAATACCTGTAGATTTTATTGTAATGCATTGTTTTCTGTTAATTCAATTGCTTCAGTTTTAAATTCAGACTGTGCATAATGCAGCCTCATTCAAAGCACATTTACTGAACTCTTTCAGTACAGTAACAATGTTTCTCAGGTCTATTAAATATAACTCCACCCCATATAATTGCTGTTAATAGTGTTCATCGTCTTTTTTATTACGTCTTAAATTGATTTTTCCGTACATTTCTGCCATATGTACATTAATTGACAGTCACCACTGATAAGCTACCACTAAATATTGTAGAAACTTAATTTGCTGTAAAGTTGCTTTGCAATGATTTGTATCGTGAAAAGCGCTGTACAAATAAACTTGACTTGACTTGACTTTTACTGAACTAAATGATTTTTATTACTATAAAAAAATCAAAACGACGGTGGGGGTTGGTGACGCGGTGGGCAAGTGACGTAACGTGTTGCGGCTTAACACCGGTATCACCGTCAGCACCGTCTTTCGCGGCAAGCCTAGGTCCCACTATACTTTTCCTACCATTGACTTCCATTCATACAAAACTTCATGCAAATGTCATCTATGTTCCAAAGTTAAAGTCTGGTGAACTCTGACCTGTGATTCACATCACATGAAGAAGTGACCAACAGAAGATTGAAATGTCACAGGGCGACCTCTTAAAGAACACAAAAAGAACACAAAAAAAAAGAACACAAACTTTAATGTCGCAGGTTTTGCACTGTTGCATGCAAATGAAGTAGACTGCATATTTTTTATATTTTGGATTTACTATTTTTTGGATTTGCTAAATTCATATGTTGATATTTTTGAACAGGAGCCAAAGAGAATGATATCATATCTTGTCCATTACAGTGTCTGAAGAAATTTTGTCCAGTGTAAATTTTTCTCTCGCATTTTTAAAACAGTCACTGAAATCTGAACTAAACTTTTCATTTATTAGAGGTAGTAGCTGAAATTGTTCATTTATTTCTTAAAAGGTAGTGACTGAAACATTTCATTTTCATTCTGAGGCTGTTTAGTGGCTTTTTTCACATTTTCATTCTGAGTTAGTAAGCGGAATCTTTAATTTTCCCTCTGAGCTCAAAACTCAAACAGCAGTGCAAGTCATCATGATTAAATGGATTATAGTCCCGGTTACTGTGAAATGCTTAGTAAAGCAGGGATAGCATCATCTTGTTCATTCATCACCCATGATAAGCCTGTGTAAATCTGCGCTAAAGGAAATTCAAGCGGCCAAACCAATCAACTTTGAGACAGTATTATTTTAATATTATTTCAATACTATTATAGTGTTTATCAATATTTTGAATTAGCTTTAATTTTTATGTTTTCAATTTTAATTTTAGTTTAAGTTTTACTCATTTTTATGTGGCTAATTTACATTAGGTTTTTAATATTTCTATTAAGCATTAATTTAATTAGTTTCAGTTTTTGTTTTAATTATTTTAGTATTTCAACTTAAACTTCTTTTATTTGAGTTAGTTGCCAAGGCAACATTTCTAATTAAAAAAATTCTAAAGTTTTAAAAATTTAGGTTGATCTTATATGTTATTTTATTACAGCTTTATTACAATTAACAACAAATATAATAGTTTTAGTTGTAGTTAACAATAGCAACAGTGCCTTGAGGCTTAATTTTAATCTTTTAATCGACTGAAAATAATTGTCTTTTTTTATTTTATTTATTTTTAGAAACTGCTTGAATAAATGGAACATCTCTATAAAAAAGATCTCCTCCATTGAACTTTCTTCATTTACAGACATGTACATGCTGTGCAGCTGTATGTTATCTGAAGAGACAGGCCCATCCCTGATTACTCCCAGTTATATTATATTATGTCTGAGTCTCTAAGTGTTTAGGTGGGTGAGCACCCTGTGCTTTTGACAAACTATGTACCGTCTACATTGCATACAAGATATGGTTGTACAAGATCAGTTGTGCTTTGCAGAGCTCTTCCTCTGGAGATCTGATATGCACTTGCAAGATGACAAAATATTTCAGAAACTTCTCTGAACCATCTCTGTTGATCACTAGGAATGAAGGTCTTCAGGACTTAAAACTAGAAGTGCTGCAAAAACACGCTTTCTTAATTAGAAATCTTATCTCTTTCTCATGGTAACACACGCAAACAGGCACTTTAATAATCCACACATCCGCCACTCCCGGAATGGTTAATATTCTACTAAAAAGTTAGACTGCCTCAATTTCCCTCTCTTTTTTCCTCTCTTCCCTTCTTTCTTTCTTTCTTTCTTTCTTTCCCTGGAGCAAATCCAAGTGTGGAACCGTTACTGAGAGAACTCAGTCTGCTGGAGGACAAACCCTTATTTGGTCTGAAAACTCTCATTGGCCACCGCTAGCAAAAATAACCTTCACATTTGTGTATGTAACTGCATGGGGAAAAAAGACCACACAAGTCAGTAAAACACTGTGAGAGAGGCTGGCCACCAACTTTCACAGACTAGCCAAAACCTTCAACTCAAATAAAACTTCAGGGCCAGTTTCTCAGACTGATTGCTTTCAGGTTCAGTGGGCTTTTTTTGATGCACATACTCACTCCATCCATATAAAGCTTGTGGATTTCCAAGAAATCTACCCATAGGAAAGATCATTCATAAATTAAATCTCTTTAAAACTAAACTGTTTCTCCAAGGCAGCAATGAGATTGAATGTAGAGCAAATGGTTCACAAATATTTTTTCAAAGAAATATCACAAACAGTAGTTTCAGAAGAGATGGTGCTCCTAAATATTTTTTCACAGTCACACGCAGTAGTTTTCAGTCGCATTGTAGAGCCCTGATAGTCTTCTTCAGTTAAAAGTTATTTGTTCTTAGCACTAAAACAAGTTCAGACAACAATGAAGATATTTTAGGAACTAGGTAATGTGACCTAACATGTTTCTGAAAAGTCCTGAACTTGAAGTTTGAATCATTTCAAGGTCTTCTACAGCTGCCCGGCCTCTGGATCTGCTGTTTGCACCTTTTTATTCCTATTCTCCTCTGTATGCCTGCAAAATCATGTTCTACTCTATGGGGGAGAGGAGCACGAGGAGGGGGAACCATAGCTGTATAAAATATTCAGTGTGGGTCCATTTAGCAAACCCCATATGCGTACACAGTGATCCATGAAGAGAGTGAGAAGCGACAGAGAGAGAGACATGGTGAGAAAACGAGAACATGGAGTAGATCTGAGAGCAGGCGAGTGTGCCTTCGTACACTTATTCACTGAGCCTTATGCTTCAGTAGATTTACATAAAAAACAGATGTTTGGGACTGATGGCACGCGAAGAATCTCAGAAGAGCATTAGGATGTACAGTAGCTAACCTATCTCTTACTGTTTGCATGCATCCTGTTGATGGATGTCTACTCTGATGGACCATTTGCACTGTACTGATGTAGGACAATATGACATGAAAATGACCCTTTCGAACAGAATATGCTCTGCAAACCATGCTTGACTAGGAAATGAATCGCTGAGTTGTGTGTCAGCTGAACAAATGATTAACAGAACTACTGTTAGTTACCATACTGTTCACTACTGGGCTCAGTAAGACTTTAAGATTTTTTTTAAATGTTCACCAAGGCCGCATTTCTTTGATCAAAAATACAGTAAAAACAGTAATACTGTGAAATATTATTACAATTTAAAATAACGGTTTTCCGTTTATTTCCAATATATTTTAAAATAGAATTTATTCCTGTAATGGCAAAGCTGAATTTTCAACAGCCTTAATATTAGCCTGAATATTTTTAGCTGCTTAATATATTTTTTTCCAGGATTCTTTGAGAAATAGAAGGTTAAAACCAGCATTTATTTGAAATATAAATATTTTGTAATATTATAAATGTCTTTACTGCCACTTCTGGTCAATTTAATGTGTCTTTGCTGTATAAAAGTTTCAATTTCTTAAAAAAAAAAAAAACGTTAATTTTGAACCTGAAATTTCAGCATTCAGGTTATTCATGAATTAATGCAAAATGTATTCTGGTACGTAATTATTTTAATAGCGCTGTACAATAGAACATGTTTTTAGTGTAGTAGTTGACCAATATGTGTGCCGAATCATTTAAAATAGCAATTATTTACATGTCGAATAAATCTGCCTTATGTCTGATTTGAGCCCATATTTGATAAATTCTGTCAACCTCAGCATCTTCAAATCGACTGCTAGAAGGACTGTAAGATGAAAAGATGAAAAGCTCTTTGAAACACTCACCAGTCTTAGGGTTGATGCTGAAGAAACCCTGGGGGTTCCCGCTAGTGATCTTGTAGGACAGCTTTTCACTGGACTTGGTGTCTGGGTCAAACGCTTCAATCTGGATGATGGAGACATCTTTAGGTGAGTTCTCCATGACGGACGGATAATAGACAGGTTCAGAGGTCTGTGGGGCATTATCATTGGCATCCTGGACTTCGATGTAGACCTCCACGAAGGAAGACAGCGGGACCACACCACGGTCAGTTGCGTAGACCGTCAGCCAGTAGTGAGGTACAGTCTCATGGTCCAGCAGTTCCTGTGTCTGGATCACACCTGAGAAAAACAAAAGGAAATCTTAAAGAAACTCTGTAAGACACATAAAAATGAAGAAACACATTAAAGTGAAGAATCTAATAATCAATTATGTATTCATTAAAATAAAATAAGGTAACACTTCATTGTACGGTGTCCTTGTTACACTTTACATGTACTTGCTATAGTAATAACAATAAATTATGCATAATTGCATTCATAATATTACTCAGTACTTAAATGTATAATTTAGGGATGTAACGGTATGAAAATTTCTTATCACGATTATACTGACCAAAATGATCATGGTTATCAATATTATCACGGTATTGTTAAAATGTGCTGGAAATGTTCAAAAAGTACTGACACAAACAATTTCACCAAGTTTTACATTTAAAATCAACAAACAACAAATAAAATGAGTTTTTGTTTGTAATCAATGCATGCTGATGAACTTTTATCATAGTTTATAGTTATATGAAAACGAAAGTGGTTAACATTCAACCCCTTCTTTTTCATCAGTATTATTTGTGATTTGAATTTTGTGAACAGGGAGTTTCTCTTTAGCTATGTTATAAGCAGGGCTTCGGATGCTTTCCCTTTCGAATTCGCGATCTTGGCGTCACGTTTTACAAGAAAAGATAATTGTCTGATTCATACATCTACACACCTTTCACTTTTTAAGACTGGCTCTACACTCTATAAGCGCTGAGCAGTTCAAACGAGTAGCGCGGTTTCGTTATGCTTTCAGTTTAGTTTGCCTTTAGATGTTTCTCATATGCAACAGAAATGCAGCGCTAAACAATTAAACAATGCGGTGGTCGCGCCAGTGCGACCGCACACAAAATTTAGTCGCACCGGCAGAAATTTTTTTTGCAAAATGCGCCCATTTGGTCACACTCTGTAGCCCTGTGCAGTACAGTATTTATTTATCCTCAGTTGTTCAAATCACGGTAATCGAATACGGTTATAGTGATAATTAAAATATGAAACGGTAATACTAACCGTGGGGTATTTTATCACGATTTCGTCAAACCGGTAATCGTTACATCCCTAGTATAATTACACTGTAACAAGGACACTGTAAAATAAAGTGTAACCTAAAATAAAGCAATGATTTATTTTCAATTTTATTTAAAAGTTGCATTTTAAAAATGGTGTAATATTGTTAATGTAGTCATTTTTTCATCACAAATGAATGCAATTCACTTCACACATATTGTGTGTTTATTTCTCTAGGTGTAAAACCTAAAGTAGACCTATAAATAGCATTTCTACATTTCACAGCCACAATATCCTATACCCATCATGCATTGCCTATGATAATGGTAGCCTTAGAAGCAGATAAGTGGCTTTGATAGATTTAAGTGTGAACCTAATACCTCCTATAGGCGGTCTTATTGGTCCTCTAAGTGTACAATGCAATGCCTTTATTAAACTTGCTTGCTTAGAGCCAGAGTCACCTGTTCGGCTCTCTGCCTAGCAATCACAAAACATTAGAGATGTTTCACATGTGTGCTGCATTGCACTCAGCTGTGTCAACAGTCTGCCTATTCAGATGGGCAAGACTCCGTTTCACTGCCATAAAGGAATGAGATGGGGGAGGAAGAAGACGTGGAGGCCTTCAGAGAGCAAACAGCAGGTCTGCATACAAAGAGCAGTCGAATCCATCACATACAGTATGATGACAAGAGAGTAAGAAAGCAAAAGAAAAAAAATGTAGAGACTGTGATCTCTACATTTATCCAGGCCATGCACGCTAGTGTAAAAAGGAGTGGCATAATTTATGCTGCAGAATGATTCATTACATTTTATTGTATCTTACTTATATTTTATTGTATCACACTGGATAAAGTGTAGGCTTGGTCAAGGGCAATAAAGATTTGGCTTGCCTGAAAAGACGTGTAATGTTATCAGTAGCTGAGTGATCTCATCGTTACTGAGGGCAGGCAGGTGGGGTGTGTGAATGAAGAAAGAGAGCTAGATAGACACTCCCTGGCCAAAGTTTGCTCCTGCCAGAACAGGGAGGCTCCTGTCATTGAAAACACGATCCGATTAAACTTGAGCCCTAGAACTCTGAGATTATACCTAGCTGGTTAAGAAATCTTAAGATCCGGTGTTTATTCAGGTTGCGAACATTTCAAAAATAGTCTCATTCACTCCAACTTCATTTAAGCCAACTCAGCATTCATGTTTAGTTACAAAGTACAAGTATGTCGCACAAGGACATATGAAACAAGGAAGCCACAACATTATCCGATTTGTTCCAGAACAATCTTTTTGCACAGTGCATAGCGCCAGTTCTGGTTCTTTGTCTTCTTAACTTACTCTGCTGGGCTTTAACAAACTCAAGAGGACTAGATGGAGCCTCAACAGGGTTACGTGAGAAAAAGGAGACTTACTGCATTAAAAACAGACAAGGAAAAACTACTGCTTTTCACAGACTCGGGCTATTTTATTTGACCTTCTTGGCCTTATTTTTGTCATTCATCATTGATCCGTAACACTTGACTTTAGCTGGATAGCTTAAGGCTCTAATATAGGAGGTGAGAGAAAGGAAACGGATAGCTCACTTCATCTTGCCTGTGGCTGTCGGTGTAGGGTGGCCCATAGATCAGCACTGATACTCAACATTGTAAAAGCTCTGCAGAGTTAATACTTAAAGTAAAAACATGCATAAGAAATGAGACAAATGTTTTAACTAGTTTTAACTAGATTTTAAAAATTTTAGAAGAGTTTGGGGTCAAGGCCATCATATATGAGGTTGCAAACAAGCTAAAATAATTCAGCCCCAAACTTTCTAATGATAATGGATCTCTCTAATGACTCTAACATTCATCATACTAAAAAAATGGTCACTTAGAAAGCTAATATCATAGTCAAAAGTCATACGATTTGAGGTGTTGTTCATGTAATGTGGGATGAGTTACACAATTTTAATGCTTAGGGCAGGGGTTTGTTCAAATCTCTCACCACAAGTACGAGCAATAGTAATTGCAATTCTTGCCTTGGCAACCTAATAAATCATATTTAAGGTTGTTAAACTGAACTTTGCAAAGGATTCGTTTAGCACTGAAGATTAACTCGTACACGTGTAGAGCTTTAAGTGTACTAAACTGAGGGTAAGTGCAGAAATTGTTTGTGCAAGACTGAATGTTGGACATCTATAAAAAAACTTTTCTTTGTAGATATTTGGCTGAGAAGAAAGAATGACAAACGTGTGTGTGTCTAGGTTAAAAAGTGTATAACTGTCTGTGTAGTCTATGTAATGTCCCAATTTAGATAGTTAAGTAAACGTGTGTGTGTGTGTGTGTGTGTGTGTGTGTTTGTGTGTGTGTGCGTGCGTGTGTGTGTGTGAGCGGCTAGCAGGGTATGAAGTTGCATCAAATAGAATCAGAGGAGCTTAACGATAGATGTGGATGAGAAAGAGGTGGTAGCAGAAGAGAGAAAGGGTGAGACAGAAAATGAGCTTTGTCTCTGCCAAACGACTGTCCATGCTTGAGTGATCATTTGGATGACCAGGGAACACACACAAAAGAAAGCAACTCCTTCAAGCTCAAAAGGCCGCTGCTGAAAAAGCAGTCAACAGGATGATGACTTTACCAACACACAAGCACACTCCCACTAAAGCCTGATGACCATACTACGCTAAAATACGCTACATATTTATTGTATACTTATGGCATTTTTCCACTTATTTAGAGTATGAACTGATAAGGAAGCTTGCAAGGCAGACTCAAATTCACTCCACCCACATGAGCGCCATGTCTCAACAAGTCAGAGAACACTAATTGCTAGATGGTTCCGAGGGATCCGATGTAAGAACTTTTAGACTTTGTTCACATGTCCAGTGCCACTACATGACACCAAAATAAATAAATACATACAGGTGCATCTCAATAAATTAGAATGTCGTGGAAAAGGCAAAGTATTTTGCACAGAACTGCTCACACCGTTAATATATATATAAAATATTTAAATTAATAAATTTATAAATAGAATAATTAGTATTAACATTAAAATACTATAATACTTACTATTAAAATATTTATAAATATTCTACAATCTTATTAAATATCACAAAACTCATTTCAAAACATAAAACATATTTTGGACTCTAAAGAATTGTATCTTTTAGTTTTATAATCTTTAAATATGATCATAAAATAATGAAACTCTGACTTGGTCTGAATAGACTTTAAAGCCAACAGCATGGATTTACCACCCACACTACCCACAATCAGTCGTCCTCTAGGTGCCTGGTTGAGTGGAATAGATCCGAATTGACATGCTGCAAGGACATTTACCTAACAATTAACATTCCCCACAGGATTCCGATTCATACACACAAGTCCTTTACAATACTAACCAACCCTGATTGAGAAGAAGCTATTGTTATAGAGAAGCTTCAGGCATTCTTCAGCATTAAAGCTCAAGCTTAATTGCTGGTATAATCTTCCAACACATGAGTGCAACAAGACGTTTGTACATTAAAAACAGATATTCCTTCAAAGTTGAATCCTTTATCTACAAACTAGCAATAGATGTAGCCCGGTTTAGTTCAAACAAGACTTGGAATTTGGAAATTCCACACAAACGTCTTGGCGCATTCAAACAGAATCTGTACGATCTGTAATTGTAATGATTCACTCAGTGCATTTAGGTTGTTTCATAGGTATTCTGCCACACCTTTGAATCAACTGTGGTTGAGGATGTTGTGAAACCTGCCCTGAAGCTATAAAATATGATGACAGAAATACAGCAGGTCTTTCTTTCTGGCTGCTTTGTTCATTTCTTCACCCTGAAGCGAGACATTTCACAGCAACCTGAGTGCCTCAATGAACAATGAGAACCGCTCGCACTGACTCATGGCTGACCTTGCATGAAGGTGTGTGTGCATATTTGTGTGTGCAAAGAGAGACAGACAGAAAAGAAAGCAAATTTCATTCTCAGACTGGGTCGACATCCCCAGTGACTGATTAGATCATGAGGAGGCCACGACTACACCATCACCACACTAAGTTAACAAGTATTTCTTGGTTTCTGATCTTGACTTGACATGTTAAAAGTTTGGTCCTGGTTAAGAGTATCAAGGACCATAATGATGGGAATGTTAAGTGGATTGGGGAATAGAACAGCCTCCATGCTGCATTCCCTCGTCTAATGTTTCTCAACTTTCCCAAAATGAGGGTCAGAAAGAAGGTCTCACTGAACACATGGCTTGCTGGGTAGTATGAGTTCACCGACATGCTGTGACCTGATGGTCATGCGACCGAATCCAGCTTAGGTCATTGTTCAGTTCCTCTCCCTATTGTCTCCTGTCTACTCTTTCACAGTTATTAAAATAGTATCTCATATTCTCATGACCTATGTACATCCACTGTTGGTGGGCAAACTAAACTAGAGAGTGTGTAAAAAGTGTGTTTTCAGAGATTTTACTTTCGAATAGCCCACAGGGCTAAAAGAAACCCCTCATTCCTCCTTTCTACACACAAACAAACACATGGCACAGCTACACTTTGAGAAATTGTAAATTGTATGTGCACAAAAAGCTGGCAATTGCACCAAATTAGAAAGCCAGAAAAAGAGTTGTCAAAGGTTGTCAAATAGAGGATTATGATATGTAAAACCCTGTTTATCCCTAGTACTCATTTTTCCTAAAGAGTTGCCTTCAAAAAACTGTCAATATCATCATTATTTGGCCAAGGATGCGTAATAAGCCACAAGACTTCAGCTCCTCTAAGCATACTTGACATTCGCAGAAATGCTGTGAATATCATCAAAGCAAAGCCTGACTAACTCTGAGCAATTCTTTGACCTTCAGAGAGTGACTCTACATGGCTTCACATATGTAGTGGAGGCGGTGGAAGCAGAAGGATAAGTTCGGGCAGCTTGTATTCTCCTGGTCTGCACTTTAAAAAGTGGTCCGTTTCACTTTGAACTGCCTTGGTTAATTTTGTTTGCCGGGGCTCCTGCATTCCTCAACCTACTTTGGCCTCCTGCTCATATGCTTACATAAACTTTCTCAGCGATTTTTCTCTCCACCTCCCGCTTCACTCTATTTTTGATCTTTTTCTTTCCCGAGACTCCAGAGAAATAGTTTAGATTCCAGTGTCAGAACCAAGAGTATTATGAGGGAACCCTCGGCTAAGCTCCCATCACCCCACATTCCCACTCCTTTTCCAACTTCAATCATATCATGCTCTTGGTTCCCAGAGTTTTTAGGGGCTTTAAAAGGGGTCTACCCCACTTTACTTTCACTTTAGGGATGCAGGAGCAGCTAGATGGTACAAGCCTTAAGGAATACTTGTACTATGAACGAACTCAATTATTACATCATAAAACCATGAATAATATCTGGGCTCAACAGAAGGAATTTCTTCAGTTTGCCCATTTGGGCCACTATTTTAGATTTCTAATTGTCCTGCCAACATTTTCACTGGCCCCAACTAGACATGTGCCGGTATTCGGTAATGCGATATACCAGGGTAATGAATATGCACAATATTGTTATCGTGGGCACTTCGAAATACCATGAATAATTATATATTACAAATTATTCAGAATTTTAAATGCATTAAGAATACTTTTCCCATCAACTGGTCAAAATGCACAACACCGCTGTATGCTGCGTGAAAGATGCATGCGCACTCTGATGTAAATGTAAAACTTTTAACGTTATACATTTTTCTGTATTGCTTTATATTGTATTTAAATGTTCAGTTATTTTTGTTTTAAGAAAAAACTTATTAAATCTGTTATGCTGTATTATGACAACACTTTTTTTTTTACTAAATTTCAATATCGTGATAATACCGTATACTGTGATAAAAGCATTGGCAATTAATCGCAACATGAAAATTTGATACTGGCATATCCCTAGCCCCAACAGACAAAATAAATATTGATTTAAATTTATAATTTTACATTTATTTACATTTATTTTCATTTTAAAATAATTTTTTGTCATTGTTGTTTATTTTTAATTTCACATATTTATAATAATAATAATAATAATAATTCACATATTTGGCCATGCCAACACCATCACTTGCCACAAAACAAAAATATAAATAATAATCTAAACTTATACATTTTATGTCGACATTCATAATTCTAAAAATTGTTATATTCATTTTTAACTTCACATATTTATAATAACAATAATAGATAGATATTATAATAAATATGATTTGTAATACTTTTTTTTTTATATAAATCATCATTTATTTATTTACTAACTTACCACATTGTTGTCTTGCCGGCCCCAACACACACACACACACACAAAAACATAATCTCGATATATACATTTTATGCTGCCATTCATAACTTTCTGATAATATTATCATTTTTTTTAAATTACATATTTTTAATAATAATTTGTAAATTATAAATTATTTATAATATTTCTTAAAAATAATCAAATATACTTTTTTTTTTTTTACCTAGCTGACTTTAGAGGGCAAGTAGTATTTACAACTAGATGCACCGACTGCAATTTTCTTGGCCGATTCCGATTTCCAATTTTTTGGAAGTGTGCTTTAAATAGTTAACTTAAAATTAGTTGCTGTAACAAAACAGATGTCATTTCCCACTATGTTTATAAATGGTCATTTTTTTCCCCCTAACCTTATTAAATGTGTCATCTTTCACATTAAATTCTTCCTTTGTATCAATTAATTCAGTTAGAATAATAAGAAACTGTAGAGTTGT
>NW_015635022.1:2948-10827 GCF_001515625.1 Sinocyclocheilus rhinocerous
AAAAAAAAAAAAAAAAATCAGATACAGGCTCACAAATAAACGGTTTTATAAAATGATAAATTCTACATTTCAGTCTTTAAACCGTATTTTAATAAGAGGGATGAGCCAAAAGTATCAATTATAAATCAGTCATTAGGACTAGGAAAAAAAAAAAAAAAAAGTTTCACAAAATTATTAAACCAAGATTTACACATACTAAATCTCTCGCATTAGTGTTATGACATTTTAGCCCGATATTGCAACGATTTGCTTGACGTAGGGCATCGTGGGGATCCGTAAACGACAATGGGAGTTGGGACGCAAGTTTCCTTCATTTCAGCTCGTGTAGGGTGTCATAGTGGACAACAAAAATAGTGTAGTCTGAACCCGGCATTAACCCATGTTCTTGGTTTCATTACTGGTAGCTTTATACTTCAGTTCAAGGATTTCCCACTACTTTTGCTGCCAAGCTCCTGGAGAAATAAAAAAAATAATAAAAAATCCACACAGAAGTCTTGCTAAACAAGATTTATTTGGTGAACATAGACCTCAAATAAAGTTCCCAATGGTTAAACTGGCATGGTTAGCTGCATGCATGCACAGGTGGTTGGGCAACACTTCTGTCTGGCAGGATACTGATCATCATGGGAAGAGTTATCAGCACACATTTGGTTTGAGACATGGATCAGGCCTCACTGCATGGATAAAGATAGTTAGAATTAGTCTGTTCATTTAGATGCATTCAAACTCCTAAACACATCACAAAACACTCAAAGCATGAACCACAAGTTTTATGTTTAGAGCGAGTTGTATTCCAAGTATAATTAATCTTTATTTTGAAAAGCAATGTGCTTGAAAATGGTGCTATGGGCCAAATGTAGGTACTTTGCCACTGAAAATGATAAAATACTCAAAAACGGTGTGTGTTGGGGACCCAAGCATCAATATAACAAATACCTTTAAATGGAGGTGTACATTCACGTCCACATTTAGTGCTGCAGCATTTCTCATCATTTGGACAGTCAATGTCATTGACACACAACTTTTTACACAAACCTACTCCAAGGAATCTCCTTGGACACACTCCTGGCTTTTCTGTTATACAAACACAACAGGGAAACCAGATCACTGAATGCCTCACTGCATATATATATATATATATATATATATAATTAAAAAAATTTAAATATTGTTTTCACTATAGTTTAGGCCCTCTCTGGGCCCTGTTTAGGCCCTGACGGTTCCCCTCTCTGCCCAAACACCACCACTCATCTTGGTTGAGTTGGCAGTAATGATTGATGAGCTGGTCTTCTGGGTTCCAGCCACTGTGGTTAGCATTAGCATGTCCCGTTTGACGAATGGGCAGGCGAGCTCTGCTGCCCTGCACTACTCAATAATACTATTGCCCAGGAGAGCTGTGTCAAAAACGCAATTGAAATGGAAACCGATTCTGAAGTGGACTCTAACGTTTTTATGTGCCAGGAAAGAAACAGGGCAGGTCATTGAACAAGTCGCATTGACCCACATTACATCAGCAAGAGGGCTATTGATCTGATAATATAATCGAAGTTTGTGTCCATAAAGTTGCTATGAGGAGAGTTAAGATCCGGTCTTTATAAGCTTTACAAACCCAGTGGAACAGAAAAAAATGAACCTAAAGCAATTCAACCATTTAGTGATGGTGTAAACCGTGGAGCTCAAACACACAATCCTTAGACCCCGACACTCCCAGCTCTCTGTCGATGATAAGGTTTCGAAACGGTTCAGCCTCGCTGATTCAGTTATATTTGAGGCTGATTATATTTATTTATTTTCGAAATTGTCACAAACTTAAGACTGGTGGCACTCTAAAACAGAAAAGGAAAAAATAGCTCTAGGGAAATTATAGATTTAACGGTCTGTTAGACCCCGACACTCCCAGCTCTCTGTCAATGATAAGGTTTCGAAACGGTTCAGCCTCGCTGATTCAGTTATATTTGAGGCTGATTATATTTATTTATTTTCGAAATTGTCACAAACTTAAGACTGGTGGCACTCTAAAACAGAAAAGGAAAAAATAGCTCTAGGGAAATTATAGATTTAACGGTCTGACTGCGCTTTAGGGTGAGTTAAAGTGCGCACGCTCAGGCCATAATGAATTACTCATTGGAGTGTGTTACAAGATTGACAGCGTTAAAGAGATTTATGTTTGTGATCCACTGCGATTATGATGAGATCAGACCAAGCAAATCAGGGATTGGAAATGAAGATATCACATTTAACACGAGGCAGTGCTGCCACAACTTTAAAAGCGTTCATTAAGACTTGTAAATTAGGAACATGATTTGTGAGTTCATCAAATTTATGAGCTTCCTGTCTTGTATATGAAATACAAATTGAGATGCAGTGTTGATGTTTATTTATTTATTTATTTTAATTGTGATTGACTTGTATTTTTTTTTTTAAAGAAACATTTCAGGTTCAATACAAGTTCAAATCTATCAACTGCATTAGTGGCTGTATTTCCACGGTTCATTTGATGTTTCATATTTATAATGCATATATTAAAAAAATGTGTTTTATATAACATATGTATTGTAAAGGATACAATAAATGAGGCTACAAGTGAGGCTACATTTATAAATACAGTAATAATTACTATTTAAAATAAGTGTTTAATATATTAATCTATTTTAATAATCTAATAACATGTATTTTTTAATTAATTTATCTATTTAATTAATCTATCTACTAATCTATTAAAGAAAAAAAAAATCCTGTGATTGCAAAACTGAATTTTCAGTAACCATTAATTGTCTCCATTCTTCAGTGTCACATGATCATATATATATATATATATATATATACTGTAGAGAGAGAGAGAGAGAGAGAGGCAGGAAATTGTTAAAAAATATATATAAATATAATAATTACATTTATATAATATAATCATATTTTATTACATATTTTATATATTAAATTAATAGGCTATATTTTATATTTCTGTTGTACTGTTTAACCAACTATCCAAATGTATTAGTTGTTCTCTGAAATCTGTGACAATTTGTATTAAGTTCCTTTTTTTTACTGAATGTGTTTTATTGAGGCAGACATATGCACTGGTCTTGTTATTGCAGTCTCTCAATGTTCTACAATGTCTATTTGTGGACAGAAGATCACAGATGAAGCTCCTGAGGTCCACTAGATGAGGCATTTGGTCCCTGAGGGACAGTGAAGACTATGAACATGCTTTCTGTGTTTCAGATCATGTTGCTGACAGATCCAGAGGTGGAGAGCAGTTTGCTCATCAGCTCAGATGAAGGCGCAACCTATCAAAAATATCGCCTCAACTTCTACATCCTCAGCCTGTTGTTTCACCCTGAGCAGGAGGACTGGATCCTTGCCTATGGCCATGACCAGAAGGTGCAGAATCATTTCAGCTAAATCATATAGCAAACAGCATCTAATTATGGCACACAGCTTTCAGCAAGTCACCGTTCATGCGGTTCTCTAATTATCAAGCTGTTTTATTGCCAAATATAACCAAATACAAGGAAGCCAAAGGAAAAAAAAAAAATAATTTATAGTATTTGCATACTGTATAAAGAACATTTTAGGCACAAACTGCAGAGCAAGACATAATAATAATGAAAGCATGTGTGCAAATGGATGCTAATCTGTATTTAGGCTTGAAATATGTCCTTAGAAGGCAATTATCAATGCAAGAGGAAATACGTCTTAAAGAGACAATTTCAGTAAGCTTAAAGTTGGCAGTTAAGACAATTTATGCATCCCGAGTCACAGGGAATTATCATTAATTATATGGTTTCAAACTCATGGTTAGGGCTAATAAATTATGATTTTTTTTTTGTATTATCCTGAAAAGAGTGTTTAAGCATCAGATTTAATCATACCAAAATATAATTTAACTAGTCAAGATTTTTTTTTCTTTTTTTTTTTTTTCCGCTGTGCAACTGATGAATCATTTTAATTCCTTCCCTTTTTAATTTTGGATTAGATTCATTCATGAATGAAATATTTATTTATTTATTGCTACTCCTTGAAGTGGATTTAAATGATATAACAAATTGTTCCCCTAGGGAACTCACTCTGCGTCCTCTAGCGGACACACTTTTATGCTTACGGGTGCCCGCCCGTGACGTCACGGGCTACGTAGGCCAATGGTATTGAGTTATTTCACACGTGCTTCAGACACTGGTTCTGCTGGTGGCAGTCCCTATAGTTTCCACTAGAGGATGCAGCATCTCATGGCCTCTTGTACAGTATAAATGTGTAGTATATTAAAAAAATAAGATTTTCTTTTCAAGCATGTCAAAAAAACTTCAAATTCAAACAACACAAATTGTCACAGTGACACGCAATATCATCAAATGATGACTGTTTCAAGTCTCAAGTGATGTTGTTAAACAGCTTTGACTTCAATTTTGACAAATCAACATTGATTTCACCCTTGAAAGAGGGTCAATGAGAATGAATTACAATTAAATGAAAACAATCAAAAATAATTATCAGCCAATTGAAGGCTAATAGTAGACTGTTTGCACAATTTGCATGACTAGCCACGGCTGAAAGACGCAAAAGCAAATGACATAAAAAGAAAACACAATCACTAGTGTAATTAAACCCTATTCAAATCAATGCCACAAATAAATGCATAATTTATTAGTGTTGACACTTTTACTGCCTTAATGTCATTGGCAAGGTTCCTGAATTATTATTTTTTTTTTACGATGACAGTAAACATAGAGGAGACGAGCTAAAATGAAAAGCTTAGTAACCTTCAACACGTTTGTGCTTCCCTGCTGCAAATAAATAAATAAATAAGTAACATTGAAGAAAAAAAAAAGGATTTGTTTTCAGCAGGGCTGTACTCTTGGATTCTGTCTAATTTGGTTTAGTTTGATGCAGTTTGATTTGTTCCTTTGGTTTCCCATAAGTCATAATGTCTAAATATGACCGAGCTCCATCCACCCACAGTCAGGATGTTATACTGGATATGAGATTGTGATATCACAGTTCTCAACTGATGCAAATTCAAGTGCTACATTGAACATTGATTGAACAGTAATTTTTATCCTCTATTTAGTGAATTTAAGATCTCAGTGTTTGTTCTCTTGCTGATTGCCAATTTTCCACTGTAATTATACTAATTTTGAAATTATCATTTTAAGATTTTATTTTATTCTGTGTTTTATTGGAAAGTCGTTCATCATTTTAATCGCGTGGTTCCAAAACCTGGTTAGTTCCCTATAGGCAGCATTTTAAGGCTTCTTATGCATGCTTATGATGCAAATTCTGTTCCCAAAGCTTGACGGCTTAATTATGCAGACTTCTAAGATACCTTGTTTTGGATAAATTTTAAGGCAACATCACCTACTTGCAGAAGACAGTCACATAATTACACACAAGCAAAAAAACAAACAAAAAAAAAACAATTCCATTTTAATGTTTGGTGTTGGTAAGACTTTTTGAAAGAAATCTCTCATGCTTATGTAAGGGAAACAGGTCAATTTAGCTCAAAGGTCTGTCTTTTACCATCCAAATTCTAGTCATTTAGCACCAGGATTTTGTTTTTTGAGGACATTTTAGTGTGAGATTTTTGCATAAGCACAATCAAAGTGGGACAGAGCGAAGACATCAGAGAGTCAGCCTGGAGTACCGTTATTTTTAGGCTGGTAATGATCTATCCTCACAAGTTCCCCTCTATGAACCCTCACATGGAGTCTTATTATCTGAAGTGAGATGAGACATATAACCCTTACAAATGTGTAGCTATTGACTATGTGAAATTAGATTGTCTCCTTTGATGAGATACACCACTATAGTCACAGTATATGAGATGATTGAAGAAATGGAGCTTTGAATGGATGAAATGGACTTTTGTACCTGTGAGCGCTTCAAAAGCAACTCAGATCTGATGCGGCTCATTTCTAGCCTAATACCCAAAGTCTTGGTGGAACTGAACAGGTCAGAACTCCTTTGCCTTCACCTTCTCAACTGATCTGAAATCGAAACCTTAACAATTTTCTTTGAAATTGAACTGTTCTTGTGAGTAAGGAAGGTTGTAGTATAATGAAATTTAACTGAAGGTACCTGAACAATCTTGGTTGTGAATCAGGTAAAACAAAATTAATACTGATATGCTTGCATTGCCTGGTTATAACACTCTCTTTTTTGCTGTGGGTTATACTGGGAAATTACTGCTAACTGTTGAATATGCAATATCATAAGCCTAATTTAAATATAATGGGAGCGTGTTTGCACTGAAACAAAATGGGAATGGCTTTAAACACATCACCATGTCTGTCACCATGTCAACTGACGGGTTTCCGAAAGTTAAAATCCCATTCATTTTCTCCATAGTGGAATTGATTGTGAACGATAATTTACCTTTAAAGACAGACTTAAATGAACTATAAGGTTGTTAATCAGTCATCAGCCCACATTCTGTCAACTTATGCATAAATAATTGTGTTCAACAGCAGAATTTCTGGTGACAACTACATTACCCATGATTCTGTGGAGAAATCCCCACCAATCATAGAATCGCAACAAGTAAATTGTGCCAAAGTAACTCTTTAGCCCCACCTACTTCCATGAAGCACTGCAAATTACATAATAATTATTTTGTCATAAGCATAGAATATATTATTTCTATATATAATCAAGATATTTAAATCAATTGTTTTATATGTCTCCATCATTTTTAATTTGATTATGTCATTCACATTGTGTCATTAGTAGTTCTTTCCCTCATTAAAATCATTAAGTACGTATCTTTTTGTCGAGTTTTCAAATACTTTTTTGCTTCAAATCAAAGTTTGTAATGTTGTGATTCACCTCGTAGCTCGTTGGCCAAGGCTGCATTTACTTGATAAAAAAAATTGGAAATATTATCACAGTTAATTGTACTTAAAGGGATACTCCACCCCAAAATGAAAATTTTGTCATTAATCACTTACCCCCACTCTTCTGTGTCAGCCGTGCCAAACGAATGCGCTGTTTTCGTTCAAATCAAAGTGTAAATACGCATAGAAAACGTATTCTTGTGTCGCGGCTGACACAGAAGAGCGTACGTTGCTTGCGTTTAGTGGATATTCTCCAAAATGGTGCTACAGGGTTGTGGAGAGACACAGAGGAGACGAATTGTTGAATAAAGTCGTTATTTTTGTTTTCTTCGCATACAAAAAGTATTCTCGTCGCTTCATAAAATTCAGATTGAACCACTGATGGCAGATGGACTATTCTGACGATGTCTTTCATACTTTTTTGGACCTTGACAGTGTAATTTACTTGGCAGTCAATGTGACAGTCACAAGCCTCCCGGTTTTCATCCAAAATATCTTCAATTGTGTTCCAAAGACGAACGAAGCGTTTAGCGGTTTGGAACGACATGGGGGTAAGTGATTAATGACAAAATTTTCATTTTGGGGTGGAGTATCCCTTTAAAGGGACAAAAACACTTTTTTTTTAAATTGCCATTCGTGCCGTTTGTTTACTTAAACAGGTGGTTATGTCTTAAATAAATGTAAACAGTTAGGAGAAAATCGGATGTGTATCAGTATATTAGATCTGTGCATTAGGTCTTAGCAGCCTTTAAACCTGCTGCTTTCTGTCATTAATGTTAATTGAAGGGGTCCTATTATGCTCTTTTACAAAGTCTTGATTTTGTTTTGGGGGTGTACTAGAACATGCTCTCATGCTTGGTGGTTCGAAAAATGCATTATTTTTCACATAATTTGCATTATTACAATACCTTTCTCCCCTGCCTGGTACAAACGGCTCGATTAGTTTCGGGTTTGATGAAGGCCCGCCTTCCGAAAAACGAAATGTTTTGTGATTGGTTAGCTGTCCCAGTGCGCTGTGATTGGCGAACAGCTTAGACAGTGTTTCATTACTG
>NW_015635022.1:27224-27932 GCF_001515625.1 Sinocyclocheilus rhinocerous
AGAGACACAGAGGAGACGAATTGTTGAATAAAGTCGTTATTTTTGTTTTCTTCGCATACAAAAAGTATTCTCGTCGCTTCATAAAATTCAGATTGAACCACTGATGGCAGATGGACTATTCTGACGATGTCTTTCATACTTTTCTGGACCTTGACAGTGTAATTTACTTGGCAGTCAATGTGACAGTCACAAGCCTCCCGGTTTTCATCCAAAATATCTTCAATTGTGTTCCAAAGACGAACGAAGCGTTTAGCGGTTTGGAACGACATGGGGGTAAGTGATTAATGACAAAATTTTCATTTTGGGGTGGAGTATCCCTTTAAAGGGACAAAAACACTTTTTTTTTAAATTGCCATTCGTGCCGTTTGTTTACTTAAACAGGTGGTTATGTCTTAAATAAATGTAAACAGTTAGGAGAAAATCGGATGTGTATCAGTATATTAGATCTGTGCATTAGGTCTTAGCAGCCTTTAAACCTGCTGCTTTCTGTCATTAATGTTAATTGAAGGGGTCCTATTATGCTCTTTTACAAAGTCTTGATTTTGTTTTGGGGGTGTACTAGAACATGCTCTCATGCTTGGTGGTTCGAAAAATGCATTATTTTTCACATAATTTGCATTATTACAATACCTTTCTCCCCTGCCTGGTACAAACGGCTCGATTAGTTTCGGGTTTGATGAAGGCCCGCCTTCCGAAAAACAAAATGTG
>NW_015635022.1:28036-28877 GCF_001515625.1 Sinocyclocheilus rhinocerous
CAAGAGGATCGCGCAGAACCTTTGCACGCACGGATATTGCAAGACATATTAGAGTGGTAACGTTATTGTTGTTGTTGTTATTGTTATTTTTTTGGCTAAATCACGTTTTAGATAGGATGTCAACAACCGCTTAAAAATAACTGCATTTACTATGTACAGATAAGTGCATATGTATTATGTTTATTGTTCTGTAATTCTAACATTATAACATTAATTACAGTGAAACTGTTATACAGTTTAATTTATTTATACCATAGTAGTCCAGTGTTTCCCACAGACTTGCAATATATTTGTGGCGGCATATATATGCAAATTCATGTTGGAGTGGTAGAGATCAAGGTTTCCCCGGTAACGGCTTTACAAAAAGCAGTGCTCCGCTCACAAACGCTGCTTTATCAGACATTACATGCAAGATGAAATGAAAATGACATGCAATTTTCTGAAGACAGCCGGTTTCCTTCAGAAATACAGTGATATAAAAACACCCGCACTCAATGTATGGGAAACACTGTAGTCTCATAAATGAAGTGTAAATTCTGCAGATTACATCATTGTCCAGTATTGTACTGTCAGCAATTTATTATAAAAACGTTTTCATAATTGTAACATACATATTTACATACATAATTATTCAGGTGCATGTGTAATAACTTGCGAAAACTTGAGGCTACAGCAGCACATCTTCTTCGTCGTCGTCTTGTCTGATGCACCACGACCTCGCCCCTCCCCACCCCCCAACCATTCGAATTTCCATAGGAGGGATTTATTTTAATGATATTCTAATGGGCCGCTTCGTGATATCACAAAACCCGGAAAACAAACGCTGTAGTCCAAACGAGCC
>NW_015635022.1:28938-33675 GCF_001515625.1 Sinocyclocheilus rhinocerous
CAAAAAAAAGGGATTAAAAAAAAAAAAAAATATCTCCCTTTGGAGTGGACTTTGAGATTTGTAACTTTGTAGATCTTTTTTATGCCCAAACATACACACTACACACTGACTAAAGTAAAATCACTCTTGACTGAATAACTAGTGTATAATTAATTAATACAGTGAAGACTATGTAATGATTTATTTTTACATTTGATTATTCAAATAAACTCCAACGATATGGAGAAAAAAAAAGTACACCATTGTGGTAAGGATTTTTGATGCCAATACCCTGAAAAAGATTTCCAAGGTTGACAGGTCTGGAACACAATGTGTTACATTACTTTTGTGTTTATACTTTTTCTATATATAATTAAAAAAAATATATATATATATATATATTTTACCAAATGTAAAAGCCCTTTTACACAAAAAGAGAAATGAATAAACCTTAGGCTGAAGGAAATTCATATCTGTAAAGTCAAAGATACATTTCAGCTATTCTGGATACCACAAAGAATAGGATGCAGGAAAATAAAGTTTCATCAGCAATCAGCAATCAATCAATCAGTCAATCAGTAAAGAAAGAAAAGAAAATGCTATTTTTACCTAAAATCATTTTTGCATATTGGTTGAACTGGATCATCAAAGGTCAGCAGCAAAGACAACTGTTAATAAAATTTAAGGAATATTAAGAAATAGTATCACAATTAATTGCATTGTGATATTTGTGTTCTTTAACATTTAATTTTTGCAGGTTTGCATTTTCACTGTTTTTATTAATTTTGAGGAATCCTGAATCTGTTTTTTTTCCAAGTGAGATGAGTAGATGCATGTTCACATTTAGTCTACAGTAACCATCATGTTTACACAGCACACGCAACACCTCTGCACTTACTCCTGATTTCTCTCAACATGGGGACAGGACAGCTGTAACTCAGATATTTTCTTGTAAATTAAAAATCAACGTGTTACTTTACGAGTTGCTTGAAAAGTAATCTAATTACGTAACTTGCTTTACTTGTAATGCGTTATTTATAATTTCCAACACTGTTCATAATTTCCTAATGTGGCCTTTGAAGAAAAACTGCTGCCGGAATCATTGATGATGTTCACTATAGGTTTTGGACCAGAGCTAATTATAAGAATAAAAAGTAAACCAAACTTACCTAAACAACGCCAATAGTCAGATGTACAATTAAATAGCAGCATATTGCAACATCAGAAGAGACAATAATCTTCATTAAATTTCTTTGCTAACACAATACTTTCGTCCTCAGCTCTACAGCTCTGTTGAGTTTGGCCGTCGATGGCAGCTCGTTCACGAACAGGTGGCACCCAATCGATTCTACTGGTAAGCTCTCTGTGTGATTTCTTCTGCTGCATGTGGAACATCAATCATTTGAGCTCCTGCATTCTATGCCTGATAAAAGAATAAACCAAAGAACACAGATTGTTGTTCAATCCTGATGTGATTTTCCCCACTGTGTTCCACCACCAAAGCTTTCTCGAGGTTTACGTCCAAAGCTTAGAAGCTCTTTAATGAATGTTGTCATTAGACCTTGTTACTGAGTCAGAGTCTGCATTTGCAATGTTGCAAATGATTTAGTCATTAAGAAAGATCGTTCAGCTTGATCAGGATGGCTAATAGATGTCTAGACTGTGGTGATTAAAGAGACCTGTTGAGAAATAAATTCTAAATTCGATTCGATTTTATGTTTTCTCTGGTCTCAAGTGGACAAGCTGGAATGAACTGAAAGGTATTTTGGACATGGATCAATTGAGTTTTTTTTTTTTTTTTTAACTCTTGTAGGTTTCAAGTTGAAATTTTTACTATTTCAGGGCTGCCAAAGTTATGGTTAAACTAATGTTGTGATTCACCTCGTAGCTCGTTGGCTTGGTTCATGGCTTTTTCCCTTTTTTTTTTTACTTAAAAAAAAATATATTGGAAAAATGAATGGGAAAAAAAATACTTCTGCAACCAAGGCTGCTGATAAAGTGGGCAGACACTGTAGAACTTTATTACACAGCTTTTTGAAATATTCAATTCTGATTGGTCACTTGTGCCATGGATCGTCATCATACCTCTTGTATAACACCACAGACTTGTTCTCTCATTTCATACAAACACAAGTGGTGCCAGCATGCATCTTAGTTATTTACTGTAATGAAAATGACCTCAGACGAGTTCAGCATTTATATTACTGTAATATTGTTGCAGTGTTCATCTTGTCTATCTCGGGTAATTGTTTGTGCATTGTAATGGTCCATTTTTCTTTGCGGAAGCTGTAAGATAATAATATACAGTAATGATCATAAAATCAATTTAAACTAAATATCATGTCCATCCATCTATTTATTTGAGTAGCTGTGTAATAAGTGGGCATTTATACAGTCAGCTCACATTAATTATCATTTTTGCAAAATTAACCTCTTTACTCTGTGGACTGCGGGTCAAACTCGAAATACAGTGCACAAAAGGGGTGTAACTGTTTATTGAATTCGCCACTCTGCCTTTAAAATATTAAGGCTGATCCCAGAGCATGCCATGGGATGCTATATTTGTGAAAGCGTCAATACTTCCAATAAGTGTCATGATAAAGTCTTGAGATAGTCTGCTTCTACACTAGATAGTCTTGTGTTCCTCTCTGGAGCAGCTCTCTCTGAATTTTCAGTCTCGAATAAATATTTCATGCAACAATGATTTTTTTCCACACTAAAAAGAGCGAGAGAGCTGTGTGCGCTGCCTGTGGGTGTTCTTGGGAAGCAAAAAAGAAGGGCTTACTTTTAATGATGTCAGGATATGCTCCTTGCTTCTGTTCGTAAGCACAGATAGATGGAGATGGAAATGGAGGCTTAACAGGATAGGGTGTTCTGATGGTACTTTCTCGACTTAACCCGCATTGCTCCTTTGGGAGGCTAACATCTTTTAGCCGACACAAAAAAGCCAATGCCCTTATTTTGACCCATCTTTTGTTGCATGTAAACACAAAGGATTTTCGTTTTTTCAAAGCTTATTTTATAAAATATTGTTTTTTATTTCCTTTGGGCTCTCCAGGTCTAAACTGGGCCTTGATAAAGAGCCAGGCCTGATTCACCTTGAGACCAGCATCTCAGAAACCCGTAAGTCTGAATGGTGTCCCTGGACGTGCTTTGATTACATTTCAAGAAGCTATCATTCAAAAATGGCACAAGACAACACTTGGAGGGTTCAAAATAGGCTTCACATTAAAATGCAAAATATACAGTTCTGCTCCAGCAAATCCATCTTTCCGTATTAGTCATCAGTAATTAACATTAATGAAGAAACATACCGCACAAATTGAGTTTGTCTTTTGTTTGTTGAACCTGTATTTCTGTTCATTGGCAGACAGAAAGAGAAGCTACATGTGGCAGTTCTGTTGTACATGGTCCCCCAAAACAGTCAATTTGAGTGAGGTTTTCTTAGACTGTTTGAAGTTAATATACAAGGACAATTAGGGAGGCCAGGTACAATTGTAATATTTTTTTAAATAACATTTTCTTTGTTAACTTAAAGGCTACTAGATATCTTCCTCTCATGGTAAAATTTAAATTTAAATGTGTTGATAGTAACAGTACAAATGTTGAAAAATGTTAGATGGCAATTGTGGTTATGTACTGAAAAAAACAAAAAAAAACCAAAGACAATTTGTGTAGGTTTTACTTTGAGACAGTTGTTAGAAAATTTCAAAAAATAATTACAAATTAACAGCAAGCAACATATTGAATTAAATCTGAAATTTTGAAGTACAAATACTAGGGTTGGAACGGTTCAACTTACGGTTCGGTTTGTATCACGGTTTCGGTATGGTTCGGTATGTGCTATGTTTAGGCAAAAACTATACTGTCAAATTAAAATAAAGAAAATAAGAATAATCTATCTAACTACAAGCAACAGCACAAATAAATACAATAGAGTAAAGATACAAATAAAATAAACAATGATTTTCAGGTTTTTAGGTACAGAAATTGAATAAAGTAATGAAATGTAAAACAGCATTGCATATTTGACTGTATAAATTAAAGACTAATCTTTATTAAAGTTACAAAAGCTATTCAATCAAGAGCAGTGAGTGATTTCTTTGTTGTTGCTGTTTGATTAATATTAAGAAAGTTCTGTCACTTTAAGACAATGTTTCTCAACCCTGGTCCTGAGCACCCCCCAACACTGCACATTTTGTATGTCTCCCTTATCTGACACCCATTTCAGGTCCTGGAGTTTCTTTTAATGAGCTAATGAGTTGAATCAGGTGTGTTTGATTAGGGAGACACACAAAATGTGCAGTGCTGGGGGGCGCCCAGGACCAGGGTTGAGAAACACTGCTTTAAGAGAATGCACTGATCCAGTGAACTGATACAGTACGTTCAGCCGGCTATGTCTGCTATAGGATACTTACCAAGACGGGCATTTTGACATATTTTTTGTGTGAATTTGTCCATTTAAACACAATACTTCAGAGAGAGCTTAATATTTGCGCGCGTTCTGAGGCCCGGGTTTGCACGCTTCGGATGAGCGCTCGCACAAATCTTCTCACTGTGCGCACGTGCTCACGTCCTCTGGCTCTTAAATGTTAAAACTGGCAAAGCTTAAATGAGTTTAGCTTAAACACAGATATCAACGTGTGCTGTTCAGGTCTCACCTGTGCGCGCGCTATCAGCACCCGGGTGATGACGGAATAACTGCTCATATTCCAGCATACGGCATTCGCATTGAACAAGAGTGAATGGTTTGTCCAC
>NW_015635022.1:33778-34199 GCF_001515625.1 Sinocyclocheilus rhinocerous
CAAAGTCCCTTTAAGGCAAGTCATGTCACTCGGCGGCCATCTTTGAAACGCCTCTCGGGCATGCAAGTGCAACTCCTATCTCTTTGAATGGGGAATTGTCAAATTCTCCAAAACTGGTCGCAAAAGCTTACGATTAAATTTCATATTTGAAATCACCAATGAAATCTGACAACAACTGTATCATAAGTGTTGTTTATTTTGCTCAAATAGTGTTTTAAAAAAGCTTATTTCTCAAGCCAGACCAGCCAGTGCGCATGCGCAGTCCTAGGCGCACGTCTCAAAGCGTTGACTGTTTCTATAGCAACCGGGACTTCTAACGGCAGCTGCAGTGACGCGCGCTGACTTTACTGATTGGATTGGCTCTTTTGCTCAGAAGGCGGGGTTTCGTTCGATAGAGAGGCCCATACATATCTATGGAGCG